>NW_015161435.1:469586-521981 GCF_001447785.1 Gekko japonicus
TTAGACCACCAAGAGACAGGATTGCCTGCTTCAGCTTGGAAAAATCCTGGAGGTCTAAGACTGGTGTTTGGGGAGGGTGGAGTTTGGGGAAGGGAGGGAATTCAGTGGTGATGTGATGCCGTAGAGTCTGCTTTCTGAAGCTGCCATTTCTTCCAGGGGAACTGATCTCTGAAATCTGGTGATCCATTTTAACTTTGGAAGAACGGTTGGTCCAACCTTGAGGTTGGTAACCCTATCAAGGGAGATTCTTGAGGTCACAGAGATTCACACTTGGCTTTCCCACATGCATACCTATCCCTTGAGAAAGAATGGCCTGTGTGTTTTGCATCACTATATGGTTGTTTCAGCTTGTAGATGTTTCAGCTTGTACAGAATACAGCTGAGCACACTCTGGTATTGGTGAGTACCAGGAACATGCTACTCCATTGAGCTTGGTGGAGGTACATACTTTGAATTCTCACTTGACAGTTCAAGACTCACTGTGGCTTGAGTTTGTATTCTTCTCCTGTTACTCAAACAGTTGCTGTCTCCATTGATCATGATATATAAATACAAGTGGAAACCCACAAGTAGCTTGTGGAAGTGGCCATCTCATTCCTACCACCTTTGCATCCTCCCCTATCGTCCTTCTATCAGTCTCACTTTCTCCCATTACTTTCTCTGGCCCCAGTCACACCACAGGAATAGCCGGGGCGGAAGTGCGGCTTTTTAGAGCTGCAGCAAAAGAGAAGCGCGGCAGTGGGATCAGACAGATTCCCCAAGCCGCCACGCATATGCTCCCCAGCACTATCAGATGCGAGGGGGAAGCAAGGAGAGGCAAGGCGAGGCAGCCGCACATGTGTGCGCCTGTGCAATTCAGCAGGGGGCCTCACATGCTGCCGGAGACGGGTGCGTCGGTGATCACACAGCCGCCCGTGTCACGGATATTCTGGTAGGTAGTAGTCTTTTGTAGGTTTGTTTTTACTCTGCATCTTTGGCCGGAAGAGACGGATCGGGGACAAGTGCACGCCGCTTCCCAGATGTTGTGGTGTGATGGCGCCCGCTTGATGCGCCCCCGATCCATCCCTCTCATGGATCAAAGCCTCCCATGTGACCGAGGCCTCTGTTTTTCTCTCCACAATGCCTACTGTTAGTCATTTTTTTTGTCTCTTTCTCCCTCCCCCACCCCATCACTCCCCCCCATCACTTCCCTGGATCCTGCTTTAAAGAGTAACAAAATTTTATTCCGCCATAAAACTGTCATGAGAGACTGCTAGCACAAAATGTTTGTTAGTGCCTGATTGGATCACATGGTAGGGAGCAAAAAAGAGGGCAAGCAGCAGGAAGAGGTAGCCAGTCTGCTAAAAGAGACAGGTTGATTTCAAGCCCCAAAGTTGGAAAGCAAGAATAGAAGCAAGCTGCCTCCCTGATACAGACAAAAGGAGCCAGCTGGCATAGCCGCTGCCGTCCCCCTCACATGGCTGCGGCAGGGGATGTATGAGGGTACTGTAGTGGGAGGTAGGGGCAGTTCCCACAGCAGGGGAAACTTCTCTTCTTATGGTTTGGTGGGTGGTGATTCCACCTTCCTTGCCTGCAGTCCCACCACCTCCGAGGCTCACAAAGAGACATAGCAATTGATGGACTCATGGCAGCATGGTTAGGTGCAGTGGTTAGGAGCATGGACTCTAATCTGGGAAAACGGGGTTTGAGTTCCTACTCCTCCACATGCAGCTGCTGGTGTGACCTTGTGTCAGTCATAAATTCTTTCAGAGATGTTCTATCAAGGGCAGTTCCAGGAGTGCTCTCTCAGTCCAATCTACCTCACAGGGTGTCTGTTGTGGGGCGGAGAAGGGAAAGGGATTGAAACCACTCTGAGACTCCTTTGGGTAGTGAAGAGCCAGTTTGGTGTAGTGGTTAAGTGTGCGGACTCTAAACTGGGAGAACCGGGTTTGATTTCCCACTCTTCCACTTGCACCTGCTGGATGACCTTGGGCAAGCCATAGTCCTGTCAGAGCTGTTCTTGAAAAAGAGCAGTTTCTGTCAGAGCTCTCTCAGCTTCACCTACCTCACAGGGTGTCTGTTGTGGGGAGGGGGAGGGAGTTCGTAAGCCACTCTGAGACTCCTTTGGGTAGTGAAGAGCAGGGTATAAATCCAATCTCTTCTTCTTCTTCTAAGTCCAGTCTCCTCCTCCTCTTCTTCTTCAAGTTATCCCTTGAAGCGATAACTGTCCACACCCTCAGAGGTTGGTGAGGAGAGGCAGAGATGGCGGAGACCCACAAGCAACCTGCAGGAGTGGCAATCTCATTCCACCTAACTTTGATCCCCCTGCTTCTCTCAGTATCTTTTTACCCCCCCCCCTTATTTTTCCCCTAGCTTTCTATCTCCCAACCCCATGTCTACTGTCACTCCTCTCTTTCTGCCTCCCTCAACCAATCATTCTTTTTTTACTCCTTCTGCCTCCCCCTACTTTATTATTCTCTTTTTGTTGTTATAAGTGGTGGCTCACCCAGCCGCCATGCCTCTTCGCTGCTGCTGTGGAACACTTAGCCCCTCCCCACCAGCAGGTTCACTGCCTTTGTGGTAGCCAGCAGCTTTGCCACTTCAGCCAGTGGCTTGCTCACAAAGCCTTGGCAGCTGAGTCTTTATGCTGCCGCAATGGGAGCAACTTACCTGCCCCCCAGCAGCTTTGCCGCCTCAGCAGCACCTCACCAAGCCCCCCCCCCCCCCCCGCCCTCTCACCCCTTTGCCGACTTGGCACCTCACCTGTCAGCTCGCCCCCTCCCCAGCTTCACCACCTTGGGGACATTGGCAGTGGCTTCTTTGCACCCCTGCTTCATGATAGCAACTCCTCTCCCATCTGCTGCAAGCAAGCCCAGAGTGCCTCTCAGACTCAGCTGCCACTGCAGCAGGGCCCAAAGCGGTTCCTGGATGCAAACACTGCCGAGCCTGCAGAACAGTGGACATAAATCCCTACTCTCGGCATTGCTGTCTCCCTGGCTTAGAAGCTGCTGAGGAGAGATGGGGGGTCCCAACAACAGCCGCTGTTGGGCACACGTGCATAGAGGTTTGTATTGGGGGGAGATTAAACCCCCCCCCCATCCATTTTGGTTTTGGGAAAGTTTTTAGATTTTTCTGCAAACCTGGGGAAGGGGAGTGCCCCAAGTTAGCAGGAAAGTCTTCCTCCTTTCCACGCGGCCCTGATCAGTAGAATTGACTATCTGCAGATGGAGCCAGCTTGAGATTTTTTTTATATAGTTAGTAATAAATATGAACTGGACAATCATACAGTGAAACAAAGCATACAAGGCATATTTGCTAGCAGAAGTGTCCCTTGGCAACGTCTTACAGCTTTCTAGACAGGCTCCAGTCACACGGGCTGGAAAATGCGGGGGGGGGGGCGCAGCGCTGTTGCCCCAGAGCAAAATAACGTGCGGCTGCGCAATCAGACATCCGATTGAGGTCCCATCGAGGTCCCGTGGTTAGGGGGGAGGTGCCAATCACACCAAAGGCAAAGAAACGGGGCGGCGCAGCAAACGGGGTTGTGTTTGTTTGTTTTTTTTAAACTAAAGTGTGCACATGCTCCGTTGGGTGCTTGTGCGCATCCCATGGAGACTTGGGGGAAAAAAACCTTTTTGCGAGGGGACATGGGCGGACGCCGGATGCCACCGGAAATGCGATCAGATGCCCGCCCTTGCTCTGCGGTTTTTGGAAAATTGTACCTCAGAGGCACTAGTTTTTTACCCTGCATCTTTGGCGGTAAGCCACGGGTGAGCCACGGGAGCTCTACGCTTCCCAGATGTGGTGGTGTGATCACGCCCAGAAAATTTGCCTATATTCCATCTCTGTAGCGTGGCTAATGCTCCATGTGACCGCAGCCACAATCCATGTTAATTTTTGTTTTTATTATAAAGCCTTTTTTCTGAACTTGGGCCTGCAACTGACAGATCAGTGTCTTAGTGTATCCCATTTTAATTTCCATATGGGAAAACAGATCTATGCAAGAGTAGAACACAGTGATATCCCCACAGACTGTGCTAAATTGTCACATTTACAGTGTTGGAAGGTCATAAAGATCATGAAAGTGATGCTCTGTCTTCTTGGTGCTTGGGGGGGTCAACAGTGGGAGGGCTTCTAATGTCCTGGCCCCACTGGTGGACCTCCTAATGGAACCTGGTATTTCTGGCCACTGTGTGACACAGAGCGTTGTACTGGATGGGCCTTTGGCCTGATCCAACATTGGCATCTCTTATGTTCTTATGTTCTTATGAAAGGCTCTGGGTTGGATCCATCAGTGAAACACAAAAGGGTCTCCTCTGACCACCTGAAAAGGCTATGCTGCAGATAGTGGGGCCTGTAAGGACAAAGGAGGGGAGGTTGTAGTAAAAAACCCCAGGGTGATGGAGCACAAAAGCCATTTGGACCTAGAGGTCTGTCACAAAGGTGATAGAACTTTTGGGTCTTTCATAACATCCTTAAATCCTCTTTCTATCACTGTGAATTATTGCAGTGGTGTTTCTTTGAATGACTGAGTCAATTTCTTTCTGTAAGATTTTCTTAAAAGTCCTTGAACATCAGACATAGATAGATAAGTTAGAGGATGGTATTTTTTCTTGGGATCATTAGCAACCACAGTCATGTAGGTGATACATGCAGCGGAATCCATTTCCCCCAAATGCAATGATTTCCTTCTCAAAGTCAAAAGGGAGGGGAAAATGACAAAGATACTTTGAGGAAGGAATCATCTAGGCAGAACTATGATGTGTAAAAGTGGCAATCCAGTTTCCATTTACAAATCTACAAATGACATTGTTTTTTATGAGTCCCCCCGCCCCTTGAGCAGAGTATTGCAGCAACCTCTAGCACTCGGGTTTCCTCTTCAAGCCCTATCCTCCCTGACAACCGTGCAGCTGGGACTGGATCTAAAGGTGAATGCTCCTCTCTGGATCTCATCAGTTGTTTTAGGGAATAATGACAGATTAGATTTTCCCTGTGGATATCCCTGGGTTGAGTGGATAGTTGTGTTCTGATGTTCTTTTCTTCCCAGGCACACATGTGCCCAATTCAGATCAGAACTGCAATGCACAGAGAGTGGTGGCACTATATGATCTACATGAGCTTTCCACAGTAGGGCAAATAGTGCTCTCAGAGCCATTTCGAGACAGGAAACGAGGTGGTGGGAAGGCTTAAGTCACTTCTCTCCATGCAGTGTGCTCCCAGTCCGAACCAGGGCCATTTTAAATCTTCAGAACTTCAGAACACTCTTTTCCACCCAACTGGGGACAGCCTTGGGACGAATAACACATGGCGAGTCTTTTCAAGTCAGTTAGGGATCATCAGCTGGCCCGTTAGTGCAAACCTGATCCCCTGGAAAGGATTTTTTTTAAAAGAAAAATTAAAGGTAAAGGTTTCCCTTGCTCAAAAGCCAGTCAAAGCAGACTCTAGGGGGGGAAGGGGTTTGCTCATCTCCGTTTCCAAGCCAAACAGCCAGTGTTGTCTGAAGACTTCCCCATGGCCATGTGGCCGGCATGACTACACTGGGGGAATTACAAGTAAATCATTGGGTTACTTTAGAAAGGGGACCATTTATAGCAGGCAAACTTTCCTGAGAATCAAATTATCCACCCTTAGGGATTTTCTCTTACCTGGAAATATCAGTAACGGCAGATGACCTAACTAATCCACCACTGATGATATTCCTTGTCCTCAGCTACAAGAGGATATAGGTTATGTTTCGTGGTGCCTTTTCGGTTTATGCAGGGCAGAGGCTTGCTGTGAATTGTGCACTCTAGAAGAGAAGAGATTGGGTTTATACCCCGCCCTTCGCTACCCAAGGGAGTCTCGGAGCGGCTTACAAACCCCTTTCCCTTCCCCTCCCCACAACAGACACCCTGTGAGGTAGGTGGGGCTGAGAGAGCTCTGTCAGAAACTGCTCTTTTCCAAGAACAGCTCTTATCAGAACTATGGCTTGCCCAAGGTCATCCAGCAGTGCAAGTAGAGGAGTGGGGAATCAAACCCGGTTCTCCGCGCACTTAACCACTACACCAAACTGGCTCTAAGATGACTTGGAGTACAGCAGGTTGGGTTGTCATACCTCCTGGTCCACTGGTTGCTGCCTCTGAAGCAAACAAGGAATGCAGAGAGGGTGGAGGTGATGATAATGAGGAGCCCTGGCATCCCTGGCCATTCCTTGCTCCCCTCTCAAAATGTTCCATCAGCAAAAAGAGTTGCTGACCGCAACTGGGGGCATCATTCCGTAAATGTTAAGATGATCATCTCTAGTCTCCATCTGCTGTTTTGTTGCATCTCTGTAGTCAAAACATGCTGCAGTCAGTCATTTGAAACTGAGAGTTTGGGCCTGGGAGGTGGATCTTCATAAATAAGCTTTTTCAGACTTGATGACAGCATCCTCGGCTTGCCTATTTTTAACCCCAACAATCATTACCTACCCTACGATTTTCTAAAAATATATCAGGACTAAACAGATACGGTTGGAACATGTCTTTGGATCGTTCACTCTGACAATGGCTGATTTGGAAATGGTGCTTCCTGAATTTCGCTTGAGAAATAAACACTGAAAATTGTAGACCTCAAGCATGGTGCTTGATTTACATTGCAGGAGACAGTTGCGTGACTTTGACTGAACACTGACTGGGTGTTGCAGAAATAACAAGCGCTGCAGCCACAGTTTTAGTTGCATAAAAATCGTAAGCTGGCCATTCAGGTCTCAAGTGGTTGGACTAGTTTATTTCGTCTCTGCGTCATTCTAACGTCACCTGTCCTTTTCATGCTAAGAGGGAAAATCCTTTGCAAAATGTTTCAGAAAAGCAGGACTGACCCTGGCAAGTATTTGAAAGGACAACCTCCAAGGAACACCAGCGCTGGGGATTGCAGAGGCAAAGCCCCCAGTAGGGGTCAACAAAAGGCACCACGACTTCCAGGCAAGAACACAAAACACACACACACACATTTTTTAAAAAGCTTGGGAAGGTCTATATGGGGCAGGTCATCCACATGAGAGGCAATGGCTTTGATACACCCCTTGTTAAAACGACCAACTGCTGGAATGAGTGAACCTGCCATTTTTATTTTTTTTCTCATCCCAAAGGAGATTGTGGAACACATATGCCGATAACATTGTTAGTACGCCATCTGAATCATTCAATGGTTACCATCAAAGAGTACCATCACTAGCACTTTAATTGTTCATTGTCGGACTGTTTTTAATGCTTAATGTTGTTTGTTGTAAGTTGTTTAAATTTTGTACATGGTTTTTTATGGTACAGGGTACCAATTACTGTAAGCCGCCCTGAGCCTGCTGGCGGTGAGGGCTGGGTATAAATCAAAATAATAAACAAACAAATAATAAATAAATAAATAAATAAAGGGCTTTCGTATTTCATATTGACAACAACCTTGTGAGGTAGGTTAGACCACCAAGAGACAGGATTGCCTACTTCAGCTTGGAAAATTCCTGGAGGTCTGAGACTGGTGTTTGGGGAGGGTGGAGTTTGGGGAAGAGAGGTAATTCAGTGGTGATGTGATACTGTAGAGTCTGCTTTCTGAAGCTGCCATTTCTTCCAGGGGAACTGATCTCTGAAATCTGGTGATCCATTTTAACTTTGGAAGAACGGTTGGTCCAACCTTGAGGTTGGTAACCCTATCAAGGGAGATTCTTGAGGTCACAGAGATTCACACTTGGCTTTCCCACATGCATACCTATCCCTTGAGAAAGAATGGCCTGTGTGTTTTGCATCACTATATGGTTGTTTCAGCTTGTAGATGTTTCAGCTTGTACAGAATACAGCTGAGCACACTCTGGTATTGGTGAGTACCAGGAACATGCTACTCCATTGAGCTTGGTGGAGGTACATACTTTGAATTCTCACTTGACAGTTCAAGACTCACTGTGGCTTGAGTTTGTATTCTTCTCCTGTTACTCAAACAGTTGCTGTCTCCATTGATCATGATATATAAATACAAGTGGAAACCCACAAGTAGCTTGTGGAAGTGGCCATCTCATTCCTACCACCTTTGCATCCTCCCCTATCGTCCTTCTATCAGTCTCACTTTCTCCCATTACTTTCTCTGGCCCCAGTCACACCACAGGAATAGCCGGGGCGGAAGTGCGGCTTTTTAGAGCTGCAGCAAAAGAGAAGCGCGGCAGTGGGATCAGACAGATTCCCCAAGCCGCCACGCATATGCTCCCCAGCACTATCAGATGCGAGGGGGAAGCAAGGAGAGGCAAGGCGAGGCAGCCGCACATGTGTGCGCCTGTGCAGTTCAGCCCCAGATGTTGCGGTGTGATGGCGCCCGCTTGATGCGCCCCCGATCCATCCCTCTCACGGATCAAAGCCTCCCGTGTGACCGTAGAGACACAGCAATTGATGTACTCATGGCAGCAGCAGTTCCTCCAGTTTGGTGTAGTGGTTAGGAGTGTGGACTCTAATCCGGGAGAACCGGGTTTGAGTTCCTACTCCTCCACATGCAGCTGCCGGTGTGACCTTGGGTCAGTCATAAGTTCTTTCAGAGCTGTTCTATCAAGGGCAGTTTAAGGACAGCTCTCTCAGCCCAATCTACCTCACAGGGTGTCTGTTGTGGGACGAGGAAGGGAAAGGGATTGAAACTACTCTGAGACCTTGGGTAGTGAAGAGCCAGTTTGGTGTAGTGGTTTAGTGCGCGGACTCTAATCTGGGAAAACTGGGTTTGATTCCCCCACTCCTCCATTTGCACCTAGCTGTCTGACCTTGGGCAAGCCGTAGTTCTGGCACAGCTGTTCTTGAAAAAGAGCAGTTCTCAGTCAGAGCTCTCTCAGCCCCACCTACCTCACAGGGTGTCTGTTGTGGGGAGGGGGAGGGAAGGGAGTTTGTAAGCCGCTCTGAGACTCCTTTGGGTAGTGAAGGGCTGGGTATAAATCCAATCTTCTCCTCCTCCTCTTCTTCTTCTTCAAGCCCCATCTCCTCCTCCTCTTCTTCTTCAAGTTATCACATGAAGTGATAACACCAGCTTCACTGTCCACACCCTTATCACCTCAGAGGTGGTGAGGAGAGGCAGAGATGGTGGAGACCAGTGTTCTCTCTAAGCTGAGTTAGTGTGAGCTAGCTCACAGTTTTTTAGCCTCCAGCTCACACATTTTTGTCTTAGCTCAGGAAGGATGGCTCGAGAGCAAACTAATTTATGCAGCAGTCAAATCACTCGCTCACAACTTTAATGCCAGTAGCTCACAAAGCAGAGTTTTTGCTCACAAGACTCCACAGCTTAGAGGGAGCAACTTGCAGTAGTGACAATCTCATTCCACCTAACTTTGATCCCCCTGCTTCTCTCAGTATCTTTTTACCCCCCCTTACTTCCCGTCTCCCCCCCCCATGTCTACTATCACTCCTCTCTTTCTGCCTCTCTCAACCAATCATTCTTTTTGACTCCTTCTGCCTCCCCCTACTTTGTTAGTCTCTTTTCTTTGTTAGGGAAAATCCTTTGCAAAATGTTTCAGAGAGAAATTAGATACACCCCTCCCAGTGTATCATGCATGAAGAGGTGCAGATGCTTGGCTTGCTCAACTGGGAACCCCGGGCTCTTTTTGTAGCAGGAGCTCCAACTATAAGTAAGCACTTCACATTGATACATCTCTTCCTGCGTGCACATAATCTTTATGTATGATCAATGTGCTTCTGAGTAGGAAAATGGTCATATGTAAAGCCCTTGTCTATTCCAGGAGGCCCCACCGACAAGATGCCTGTGGGTGCCGAGGCACCCGCTCACACCTTTCCTGTCACCTGACAAGTGCTTTTAGAAAGTGGGTGGGGCTAGATAGGGCATTTGCTCAGCAGGGCTTCTGATTGGCAGACTATTGTGCAGAATAAAAGGCATGCTGTTAAACAGGGCTTCTGCCTGAAATATTGATGAGGTAGTTTTAGAGTTATATATAACCTTGCTCCCTGACATTTAGTGATTGGCTCTGCCTCTTGTGGCAGCCATGTTGGGATTGGCTCTACCTCCTGTGGCAGCCATTTTGTGACTATGCCCACCTCCTTGTGTCAAAATTCTAAAGGTGGCTCACTAAGTTTGCCAGGTCCTATCTTCTCCCCAGTGGGGAGATGGGGAGCATTTTGGGAAGGGGTGGGACCATCCCTGATGCAATGACATCATGTAGAGTGATGTCATCACACTGGGGATGCGGTACCACATGTGCATGCCTCCCCACTTCCCCCCAACCGCAAGTGGCCTGTCTCATTGTTGGGGGAAATTAGCTATGAGACAGAGGAGGCCATAGGGGTACCAGGGATTGCACACCTATATATACCAAGGTCCAGTGCAGTAGGAAAACTCCAGATTTAAAGAGTAATTAAATAGTTTTATTAAGGAATACCCTGATTACAGTTACACTAAGCAGTCAAGGATAAGCACACAATCCAGAACTAAGAAATAAAGAGGTGATGATAGCGATGTTTAGGAGTAGTTAGAGGGGTTATACTACCTGTCCAGATGTGCAGATGTCCATGAAAAGGATAGTGCAAATGGCCAATGTTCCACACTATAGAGAAGGAGGCCCAAAGAAGAGACTTTGGGGGTGTACTCAATAATAAGCACCCGTAGGGTGCACACCGAGGTGGCACTTGCTCTCTATTTTTGTAGGAATTTGAAGAGTGGTCTTCCGGGCCAGAACTTGACGGGACTAATGATTGTGGTCCTACTAGGGTAGGTTGAATGGGTTCCCAGGCTTAGACAAAAGGGAGAAATGGGTCCCTGATGGGTGTCAGGAAGGATCATTGATAATTTTAATGTTTGATCAGTTTATCTCTGCATCCTGAGTGAGGAAGCAGGAAGGACAGGTGTTGAGACAAAGGCTTTCCACATAGTCATAGGTGTCACACAAAGCTGATCACGTGGGGGTATGGAGACAGAGAAAGCTTCACCAGATGTCTACTGAATGCCTATGGAAATGCAGATACTTCACCTGAAGGAACTCACAGTCATTTCATATCCATACCTTGGCTTGGTGGAGGGGGGTTGGAGATTGCCCTGGAGTGTGCCTTATGTAGCCCGGGATTGAAACCCCTTTGCAGAGCTTTGGCTAGCTCTGTGGCACAGGTCAAGAGTGTTATTTTTGGCCTGGTTTTGTGGGTCTCTGGTCCAGGTCAGAAGTGGGGTCTCCCGCTGTTGGGGCTACCCTGTGAGTAAGCCAGCACCTCTGAGCTACAGGCACTGAGCACGCCTGCCCTGCAAGCTGTGAAATCATGGCTTGCAGGGCAGGTGTGCACGGGGCCACAGAGGACTGTCAGGGGCAGGGCTTCCCCCCACCAGCCAGCCGGCTGGCATCTAGGGGGAGCCCCAAAAATCAGAGGATTCCCCCAACCCCAACCTGGGGACTAGTATCCCTAGCGCCCGCAGGCTCAAATCAGTAGGAGACCCCTGGGCTATTTGGATATTTCAGTTCATTTTTCACTTCTGCCCTGCCTTTCCAACTATGTTGCCCAAGAATGCGGACAATAAACACTCAGAATTCAAACCAGTGTGGACAGGAATCCAGGAGGTGAATGCTTATGACAGCACAATATCTAACTTGGGTCTTTGTGGTAGAGAACCTCTATGCAAGGTGGGCATGCTTTAATATCACTAATGTTTCAGTCATAAGTGAGTAGGAAAGTAAGATTCATTAGACCCTACATAACTGAGATTGACAGTTCAGAATCTTGCTACATGGCTGGGATCCCAAGGTTACCTACCTGGACGTAAGTCTCCATGTAACCGTAGGTCTTAGTTCTGAGTAAATGTGTGTAGAATTTGGTGCAATGAATCTAACCATCCTCTGTAAAGCCTTTCTCCACCTTCAATGGCCATTCCCAACATTGCTCAGTGGAGAGGGAGGACAGGGGCCGGACTGACCCCACTATCTCCTATTTTGTTTCCTCGCCCTTAAATGTTTACTCCTGTCTTCTTTGTTCAGTTTTGTTTTACAAGGTTGCGGTTTGCAGTTTCACTTGCCGAACTGCATTCATAAATTTGCAAGGTGGCTTTAGCGCTTTCCTCGCTTTGGCTGTTTGTAATTTTGAAATATATTACATCTGTCGTCTTTATTGGTGGCAGTGTCTGCCGGTTGCACTGTTATTTAAAGAAGCATTTTATCTACTAATCTATAACTCAGAGTGGTTTAAATGTGCTGGTGATGCTCATTGGTGCCAAAGTAGCTTTACTGGAAGGCATAAAGCAGGATAATTATATCAATGTGATTAATTGCCAGATGATTTTAGCAAAACAACCACAGTAGGTTTTTTAAATATTAAAAGCATTGTTTCGTAAGGAAGGGACATTCAGCAAAAAAAGTATTTTGTCAGACGTAGACTCCTTGAGATGCAAGGCAGATTAATAATGTGTGTTAACTAAGGTCCCCCGAAGGAACACGAATATAATGTTTAACTTTCTGGGGAAAAAAAAAATTATGGGAGCCATGAATTTGTCATTATTGTGCAGGACAAAGAAATCAAAGCTCGGGTTAATTATAGTGAATGTTTTCCAGTGAACAAAATAATAGCTTCCCAAGGAGGTTGTTAACATAAATGCCCAATGTTAATATCAATGGTATGAAAGATAACTCCCAGGGCTAATGAGGTTTGGGTTAAATTATCCTTCTGTTGTAATAGTCACTTTCTATTGCCTGTTGAAGGTGCCATTATTTCAGAGAAGTGGAGGAATTTGATTTGATTGTAATAACTATAAAGGGGTTTCTGACGACAGAAGGGTGCGACATTCATTGCTCTGTGTGTCAAATGCATTACATGCCGTGCCTAATAAGCCTTTTCTTTCCTAATAGTAAGCAGGGATGAGACATATTGGACTGAGAGCTGAGCAGGAGAACTGCTGAGATACTAATGTGTATCAGGTGAACATTGGAGTTGCAGAAGCTGAGATGGAAAATGGGGGGGAGTGGATATGATGGTTGTTATTGACTTTTAGGAGCCATTCAGACAACATGGGTTTGAATCCTATGAGCAAGTTGCACATTGCTCGATAGTCTGTGCCACAGAGCACACTTCCTTCTGTGCTAACACTTCCATTTGCACATGGGTTTATTGAGAACCATTGATCTTGTGCAAACAGAAGTGCTGGTGCAAGAGGAAGCAGCATAGACTAGTGCATGTGGAACTTGTTCATGGGATCCAAGCGGTGAGATCTGAGGGAGGAGAACTCCGTCTCCCAAACCTGTTTTGTAGCTTCCCAGTTCATGCATTGCTTGGAAGTTTCAGGGGAAGATTTATCAAGTTCCCTTGTACGGAGGGAGTACTGGAGACTTGTTTCTGCCCTACCTAGTTACGCACAAATATACAAGTAGAGTATGGGACTGCACTCAAGGATAGACCATGCAGTGCCTTTGCTGTGCCAGATTTATACTATACCCCACCTATCATAGCTCCACCCATCATATTGGACAATTTGTGGCCACAGTTTTGTTGTTGTTGTTATTGTTGTGAGTCTGATTCAGCCAACTAAGGAGATCAGGTGAAGATTAATGCATTTTTCACGTCAAGCTGGAAAACAGTGTTCTAGTATTTCCATCTCTGCACATTTCTCCACACTCCACATCCAGGTTCTGCCCCAAACGTCTATGCTGTCTTCCATTGGCAGTAGCCTTGTCAGTAGGCATGGACAAGGATACCTCCTCCTAAAGAACTACATGTGCTCCCCCGTATCTTTTAGCCACAATGCAGCAGAAAGTTTTCTGGTGCCCCACCAACATAAGCAGTTGCCCTATGTGCATGGACACAGATCCCCTCACAATACTGATCTATAAAGTAGTGGCCATCTCTCCAAAGACCAAAAGTGGACAGTATCTTACATTAGGCTGAAGGAAGTTCATCCAGACTAAGGAGCCTTCCTTCAACTTAAGTGGTTCCTTCTCCAATTGAAGATCACTTATGTTGGAGGAAGGCTTCAGACATTGCTGATCCCAAGTCTCTCTCTCTCTCTGTGTGTGTGTCTCTCTCACAGACATATATACACACAAACACACACACAATTTCTTTGTAGCCAGCATTCAGCATCCAAGTAGCTGAACTGTTGCTCTTTTTTATTTATTTATTTTCACATTTACATCCCGCCCATCCCGTAAACGGGCTTAGGGCGAGTTACAACATTTTAATAAATACAATAAAATTTAAAACAGATTAAAACATATAAAATCAGCAATCATGCTTGCCATAGGGAGAATCTGGCCCATTGATGTAACTGGGTATGACTGGTTATCAGTAGGTGGGAGATCACAACCTCGGGGGGGGCATATGTGGACGCCCGCTGCCTCAGCCAAAGGCCTGGTGGAACAGCTCCATCTTGCAGGCCCTGCAGAATTGAATAAGATCCCGCAGTGCCCTGATCTCAATAGGGAGCACGTTCCACCAGGTGGGGGCCAGGGCAGAAAAAGCCCTGGCCCTAGTCAAGGCTAAGCAAACATCCTTTGGGCCAGGGATCACCAGGAGATGTTAACTCTCAGAGCATAATGCTCTCTGGGGCATATATGGGAAGAGGCAGTCCCTTAGGTATGTTGGTCCCAAGCCGTATAAGGCTTTACGAGGTATCCAGAGGTAGGAAGTGTGTAGGGGAAGAGGATTGCATTTAACCCCTGTTGATTTATTCCCTGTTGGTTCATGGTGTGTGCTTACTCCTACAGTTCTGCCTTATTCATTTAGTGTGTGTGTGCTCCATAACTGTGTAAATAGTTAAATAAATTGTTTTATTTGGGCTAAGAATCTGTGTTGTGCTCTGACCACATAGTCTCCCCCACTCTTCACAATACCAAAGAGAGGGGGTAGCACAGGGAAGCAAGGAAAGGCCAGACCCTTGGGTTGCCAACTTTCCAGGGATCCCCCAAAGATTTCGGATTCCATCTCCAAATAGGGAGATTTGGCCAGAGGGGTCTCACTGTCCCTCTAAAAAGGCAGTGACAATTCAGTGAGTGGTGGCAGCGAACTTAAGGAGTTAGATATGCCCACAGGACGAGAGTGGGTGGCGAACAGCAGAGTTGTAAATTTGAGCCCGTTTCACCACAGTAGGCAACCAAGCTTGGTTCAGACAAAGGAAGGAAACCCTTCACAGGCATTTGTGAGGAACTCATTGGGGCCAGTCCTGACTAGGGTTGCCAGCTCCAGGTAGTGAGATTCCTGGAGATTTCCTGGTAGAGTCTATGGAAGCCAGGGTTTGGGGAGGGGATAGATCTCAGCTGAACAGAATACCATAAAGTCCACCTTCCAAAGCAGTTATTTTCTCGGGGGGGGGGGGGAATCTGTTTTCTGGAGTTCAGTTGTGATACCCGGTGATCTTCAGGCTCCACCTGGAGGTTGGCTACCCTCGGCATAGCAGTCCGTGCTTCAGACCAGGCTCTGTTAGATCCAGGCTCTTGCTGTAGAAGCTGGGTGGGTGATTTTGGACTAGTCACAGACTTTCAGCCTAACCTACCTCACAGAGTTGTTGTGCAAGTCAAAAGGGGGAGAGGAGAATGATGTAAGCTCCTTTTGTCCCCATTGCAGAGAAAGACTACTTTTCCTCCTGGTAAACCATCATTGCCAATCTCCAGGTGAGGGCTGGAGATCACTCAGAATTACAACTGCTCACCAGATGGCAGAGATCAGTTCCCCTGGAGAAAATGGTGGACTCTGTGTCCTTATACCCTGCTGAGATGCCCCCCCCCCCAACAGCCAATGTGATGTGGCAGTCAGGGCTTCAGAGCATAGTAGAGACTGCACATGCAGGGTGTGTGTGGAAAGCTGAAGAGTGAGGGGGAAATAAAGGTAGGTTGATGATTGGCTGGGAAGGAGATAGGGTTGCCAACTCCAGGTGGAAAATTCCTGGATATTTGAGGGATGGAACCTGGAGAGGAAGGCAGAAGTCAGCTGCAGTCAGAGGGGCAAATAATGGTAGGTTGATGGTTAGCTGGGAATGGGATGGGGCTGCCAACTCCAGGTTGAGGAATTACTGGGGATTTTAGGAGTGAAGCCTGGAGAGGGTGGGGTTTGAGGAGGTTGCCACAGCAAATTGACACTGGGTGCCCAAGGCCTTGGAACTCTCCCAGAGCCTCTTTCTAGAGCTCATTGTATTTATTTCCACAATGAGCCTTATTCCTACGTAACAGATAAAGCTGAGTGTCATCAGCATACTGATGGCAACCCAGCCCATAACTCCAGATAACTGGGCGAGGGGGCACATATAGATAAATAGCATTGGCGAGAGGATCACCCCCTGCGGCACTCCACATTCTAGTGGGTACCATGGGGAGACCCTCTCGCCCAGCGCCACCCTCTGTCCCCAACCATCACCCCTTCAACCAAAAGGGGTGCACTCATTGGTCAGAAGCTACCAACCATTAAATCCCTCAATGCTTATTTATAGAGTTTTAAGACTTTTATGGTACGCCAATTAGGTACATGGTACCGCTTTGTTAGCCGCCCTGAGCCTGCTCGCAGGATGGGTGGGGTATAAATATAATAAATAAATAAATAAATAAATTCAAATCTCTTCGAGCCATCACTGCTTTTTAATGAAGCATTAGTTATTCAATATACAAAAGATGAGAGAAAAGGTAACTTGTTTGTTTATTATTCATAATACATTTGAGTCAGTCATGTAAAAAGTGTGTGATAATGTAACATCATTTTTTCTTCTCAATCATAATATAATTTTGCTGATCGGAGCCTGACATGACATGTTGGTTTTTAGAAAGCAGGCAAACATATTTGGGTGTTGCTAGTTTCAAACTTTTGTGCTGCAAAATATGCTCAAAGGGTTAATATGTGCTTTCAGATTTTTTTAAGTGTCTTGTTTTACGTTCCCTTGAACGTCCTTGCGATAGAAAGGTAGACTCCAAGCAGAATGAATAAGTGGAAGTAGGGAGAAAACATAAGCCCATGGCTTCTAGTGCACATGGGCAGGAAAGAAATTCAGAGTAAGATTCACCTAAGGCCTTTGGATGCTTTGAACAGAAAATACAAATGGCATCCTGCTGCACTTTAGATGGATTTAAACTGAGGACTGGGGGTGGTGGAAGATGAATGTATCAATGACTATTATCTATGATAGCTAAATGGAACCTTTGTGTAGGGAGACAACATACCAGACTCGTTGCTAGGCAAAAGGCATCACCATCATCATCAACCCAACGTGTTCACATCAATCTACTTTGCTGCCATTGCAAACAAAATGCTAACCTTGATCTACTTCGGTAAAGCTATTCTTCTGTTCTTCCATAGTAAAGAAAAAAATCCATTAACCAAATGGCATCTGGCAACCTATTGTAGCATCCAAAAATATGATGATTTCCTCTCGTGGTAGTTCTAGGTCAAATCCTGCCCCACACAGAGTTTTTTGATAGCTGAAGGGAAAGAGTAATGGCAGCCTTGAAGAAAAACCAAGTGAGAGACATTACCTCTCAGATGATTGGCCAAGTAGTAACTTAACTCCACTATGCACGGTAACCACTGGAAAGTTATGAGTCCACTCATTGTGCCATGTATCTGTGTTTGATTTGTGGTCAAGTCCTTTCCGCAAGGACTCATACGGGTAGTTTGGGTATGTGTGGGCTCTCAGTACCATCCTATCAAATTTCTGGTAACATTCACCACTCCCCATATTTTCTTGATCATGTGTGGGTAGGGTCCCTTCAAACAGGCTTCACCATCTGCACAAAGGGATGAAATGCTGCTAGAACTTCTGAGACTACCTATTGTCCTCCTGGACCACTTGCCATAGCAACTGAGACAGAAGGAAACGTACTGTCACAAAGGTTTTGTGTTAATAGCACACACAGTACAAAAGTAGAACACATTCTAAAATGAGATCCTGGATTAATTTTTAGGTCAGAGAATAAAAGTAAGGGTCCCCCCCCTCTAATCTCTTTTACTATAAACTGTATTTTCATTACCAAGTGGGATTTCATTGTGTTTATCCTGCTAAGGCTTTTCTCTCCAATAGTGATGAATCAAATTGCTCTCTTGCATACAGTACGGCTATAATCTAGACCTCACTGAATCTGTATTTTGTATTAGATTTACAAAGGTTGAGATGGATGGGGGAATCACATGTAAATGGATTAACTGGCTTCCAGCAGCTACTGAAACAGTGGGGAAGGCAACCCCACACCAATCCTTTTTTTTTGTTCATTTCAGCACTTGCTGCGGATTTGGGGAGAGGGAAACATATCAGCTTTACCCACTTATATAGACAGGACGTTCCAGAAGCAGCAGCTACAGCATCAGTTTCCTTGTAAAGAGAAAATGGTTTTTAGTAACCTGCTTATGTATGTGTGTGTGTGTGCGTGTGTGTGTGCGTGTGTGTGTGCGTGTGTGTATGACTGGAATACAGGATAACAGGCAAGTACCCAGCCAATACTGATTTGTAAATCCTTTGCAGCCCCGTAGCTAGGGAATTCTTTGGGAGGGGGCCTTGGGGGGGGGCCGCCATCTAATTAAATGGAAGTACAGTGCAGGTGGTAAGTTGGAGCACTTTGGGGGCAGCCCTGGAGGGAGGGGGCCCAGAAGAAACACAAGGGGGCCGGGCCCCATGGGCCCCATGTTAGCTACGGGCCTGACTTTGTACAACTACCTGTTCATACTGGATCACCAGCCAGTTTGCCTCCCATCCTGCTAGCCTGTTACAAGTGGGGAGATGATTATTTGGCGAGCTAGTTAATTAGAATGCATCTGATTTTCATAATTACACTATTTTCTTATATCATTAGCTTACTTTCACACAGATGGCACCCTCTGTCTGCCACTATTACCTACTTTCTTTAAATGGCATGTAGTAGAAAGGGGAAAATGCTTAATTTTTTTTAGTTGAGTCTTACCACGTCAATGTCTCTGTGTGCCTTTTGTGTCTATCTGTGAACTCAATTTTACAATCAGCTCTTGTACCTGCTTTTCAAATAGACACTAATGACTGAGCAGGCATGAAAAGCAGGCAATGCAGTCTAGCTGACATGGGCCATTGAAAGGATGCATCTGATCACACCCATGCAAAGAAATAAGGAACCGCAACTGATTCTGTGCTTTCAGTAAAAGTGAATTGAATTACACCAGGAAATACTGTTTCTCCTCTAGTAAAATAAAATTATTCAGGCCTGGACTGGGCAAAAGCAGCTGCAAAGATCTGGCCCTGCAGCACAAATAGTTGCTGCACTGGTTCAGACCTTCTTGGGGCAATGCTATGCTCTAGACAAAGTTTACTAGGAAACATCAAGGCGATCTGTTCAAGAGCATTACTTATGTGTAATCCACAGCAATAGCCCACCTACTAGGCTGCTCTAGGCTATTGGTTAGAGTGCCATATGGCAGAGGTGCCAGGGGCAGCCCTGCAGTGTACCAGCACTACTGCCCAAGTTGCCAGGCCAGCCGGCAGCTCTGGCCATGCCCACCTAGGCTGGCTGACTGGCTGGCAGCTTGGCACACACTCAAGCCATGGCTCTGGGCATGCATGGGGCAGTAGGCACCTCAGGCTGTGCTTGTCCAAGCTGTCTGTCTGGCTGGTGGGGGCACACCTGAGCCGTAGCTTGGGGTGCACCTGCCCAGGCTGGCTGGCTAGTGGGAGCACACCTGGGCTGGTCCGGGGGGCACTCTGGCTGGCTGGCTTTGTGCATCAAAAGTCTTTGAGGCGGACCTGGTAATCCAAGGAGTGGGTGAATAAGTTCACTGGGAGACTGTGTTCTTGTTGAAGTTCTCCCCGTGCCCACAACTAACCATGCTGAATTCCCATCAGTATTTGATTCCTGAGTTGGTATGCATTCCACACAAATACAGCATCGGTGCTACCATCTGCTGACATGAAGCATCACTGTGGAAACTGTTTAAATGATGGAAGAATTAGTACTATTTGATTGTAGTTTTACACAGCAAGAATCTTGCTAGGAAAAGGTAAAGGGAGCTACCAGGGTTTTGTTGCTGCTGGCATAGTATATTAGAGCCTTGATCCCCTAGGCAAGGTAGCTTGCCGATATTAGGGACCTGGGATTTCTGAAAAATGCTTCCATTCGACAAAAATGTCCAAGAGCAAATCGAGCCACCCCCCCCGTTTCTCCGGAGGGCTCTCACGCGAAGCGAGGCTGTGAATTGTCTCGCTGGGAATGTCAGTCAAACACCAAGTTGCAAATTACCACTTTTTTGGGAAGGCAAGGCGCTGCAAAATTCCTAAGGACGATGGACTGAAGCCACTGCATAATGTCAAAGGAGTCTATGCTTCTGTTCTTTAGCAGAGCAGCTGAATTCTGCTCAAAACGCAGCATCTTTCGGTCCTTGATAATACTAACACTTTCTTTGTTAACAGCACTTTCAAGGCACGTCACATATATTATTCACTTATATTATTTTGATGTAATGTTTACAGTGGCCCTGGAAGGTATATTTATCCCCATATTGCTGATGGGCAACTGAGGCTAAGCAAGAGTGCCTTGCCTGAGTGTTCAAGGCAGATGCAAGATTTGAATTGGGGACTTCCTCATCTTTAGCTCACTCTCATAGACTATGCCAGGGGGGTGGCCACACTGTGGCTCAGAAGCCACATGTCACTCTTTCACACATATTGTGTGGCTCCTGGCAGGGGGGCTGGGGAAGCGAAGGGGAGGCAGGCCTCCCTGATCGGTCTTCCCTTCCCCAGCCAGTGTTCTCTTCCCTGGGTAGGCTTGAGATGGGGGGGAGCAGAGAAAGAAAGCAACTTTAAATGTGTTCTCAAAGCCCCCCGCCGCCGCCAGCCGGCTTGGAAAAGGCATTTGTCTCTTTAAATCCCTTCTCCAAGACAAGCCAGCCAACGTGGGGGTGTGTGGGGGCTTGGAGGACACATTTAAAGTTAAAGTTGCTTTCTTTCCACCTCTCCCTCCCTCCCCCATCTGTTTGCTTTCTTTGTTTCTCTCTCTCTTTCTCTTTGTCTTTCCACCTCTCCCTCTTTCTCTCTCTCTCAGACAAATAAATATAATTAGTAAACAAATAAATATCATTGGACAAATAAATATTATTATCAATATCTGTTTTTACCCCTTTTGTTTTTATTTTTGGCAGTCTCATCTAATGTTAATAAAATGCAAATCTGCATATTTTTAATAAAAACGTGTCTGTAATATTTGTTCATGTCTTGCGGCTCTCTTACATCTGACGTTTATTCTATGTGACTCTCACATTAAGCAAGTTTGGTCACCCCTGCTCTATGCTATACCGCCTCTGGACAGGATCTATTTTGTGATAATGTATAGGAGACCTTGGCCATCAACTATATTCCTGTGCCTTTCCCTTCTTAGTCCCATGGATACGTGTGTATTGGTGGTTTGGACTTTCTGGAGGTGCTCACACATACCAGTGTGTTGTTGGGCCAGTATCTTTATATAGATATTTAGACCTTGCTTTTCTCCCCAATGGGGACCCATGGCAGTCTACAACATTGAGCGATTCTGCATCTAGCATTCGCTTCACATTCGCTCCACTAGGAGGAAAAGGTGCAGCTCAAAACCACATTCAGATACCCCGAGGCAATGCCGTACTGACTGTGAAGTCACCCCCGAACGGCCATAAATCTATGCAGAAGGTACCATAAAACCTGATGATCAAAGAAAGGGAAAGCGACATGCAGTCTGGAGGGCTCCATAAAATCCGATTGTCAAAGAGAGTGAAAGCAGCATGCAATGCAGAGGGGAATTTCTGTTCCAAGGTGGGTTTCATAAAACAACAGAGGGAAAAGCCAATGCAGAACCAGCCGCTTTTCTACTCTCCTCCATTTTATCTTCACTACAGCAATAACCCCATCAGGTCTCTCAGATCCTAATCTGTTTTTGTTTTGCTGTTGCAAGCCACCTCAAGCAGGTCTGGCGAGCATTTATTTATGAATTCTAAATAAATACATAAATACAAATAATCCTATACTCTATTACCCCATGCTATGACATCATACCCTTTACATGGCTGTTCAAGTTCCATTTGGACCTTGGTCTATAGACGTTGGTAGTTATACATATCCTAGGGTTACTTAGGGGGGGGGAGCAATTGTTGTCACTGTGTGATGACATCACTGCTGGCCTGGCACAGGATCCAGAACCTGACAAAGGTTAGTCAAATGCAAGAAAGGGGGCCAATATTAAAAACTTAATGAAGGAAATATATTAAAAATACATGTATTTATTAATCACAAATTTTAAAATTATATAAGGGACCAATCACACATTATGTATAAATAACAAATGATAAAACACAAGGGCTTCTAAATCTGACCTGACGCGTTTTGGCCTACATAGGCCTTCCTCAGAGGTCAATAGTGAGGAACATATTGGCTATTATAAACATATAGTACAATCATGTAAATACAATGTCTAAATTCAGTAAGGAGCAGAAGCAAGTTGTTTCAAGATAAAACCACCAGGCACAGAGGAAAAAGTATAAATGAGGCCTCTAAAAGTGCAATCACATGCCAAGTGGTTCTCAGATATAAACCTTCCTATGGTTGTAGAGCCAAATTGTCCTCAAGCAAAGAGCATGCTGGCACAACCATGGAGTTTGGGGTGAGTGCTAGAGCATCACCCTGGCCTGTAATCCGCACTTCCGGGTCATGCTGGAAGTGACAACATCACATGGTGATGACAATTGCTCAACCCCCCCACCCCCCCCGGGGCTTGTTTCTTCCCGCCAGCCAGCTGAGTATTGGCAAGCCATGGCCAAAATTGCTGGGAGCCTAACATATCCTCATGCCTCATTATGGCAATACATTCCCGACGGAAGAAGCAGGCAATGCTTGCGCTGGTTAGTATGAATGGTGGTATGTTTGATGTTGCCACTCATTTGGTCTGGCCCTGACTAGTCCTGACCTCCAGTGCCTGATTCATTGATGTCCTGGTTGACTGGCTGTTTTAGCCAGAGTTGCTGAATTGATGTAACACTCCAGCTGTTGCTGAACCCACAAAAATACCATGGCTCTGAGTATCATACAGATACAAGTACTGTTGCATCCAACCATGCACATGTGTTTATCCTTGTCTAGTTTTATGTGGATCATTAGATTGGGCTGCTAGTTTCCAGTGAGAGTCTATTTGGCTCTTGGGGTTAACTGTTCTTTTTTTCTGTTCTCCCTCTTCAGTAAACACAGGAAACTGCATTCTACTGAATCAGACCATTTGTCTTTCAAGGTCAATTTTCTACTCTGAGTGACAGTCGCTCTCCAAGGTCTCAGACAGAGGTCTTTCACATCACCTGCGCCTTTTAAGTGGAGATGCTGGAGACTGAACCTGGGACCTTTTGCCTGCAAAACAGATTCTTTACCGCTGAGCCACAGATCAATCCCAGAGTTCCAGAATGCTGTTTATTTTACTGCTTCCTCCTTCTAACTTGTAGTTTGATATGCAGAAGGCTGGGAGATAACTGCTACATTTTGTTTCAGGCTGGCATAAAAAAATTGCAAACATGTAAGAGAGAGCCAGTGTGATGTAGTAGTTAGGGTGTTGGATTAGCACTGGGAAGACCCAGCTTCACCTGTCCCATTGATATCTTTAACTCACTGGGTGACCTTGCATCAGCTATTCTTTCTCATAGTCTAAGGTACATTACAGGGTTGTTGTGAGGATAGTGGAAGAGCACAGGTATGTGTACGCTGTCTTTGGAGTACACTGAATAACTCTGCATAGGGTTACACTGTTAATGAACAAGCTGTGCCACATTCTAGTTAATTTGTGATCTGAATATTCAATTCCCGGTAGCAGAATATGGAATTGTGGTGTGTTCTGGCCAGGATTTTTGAAAATTCATTTGTAAATGATAGTTTTAAAAACATATTGGTTTATTTCCTTTATAGTCAGTATTTCTTGCAGAGATTCAGAGTAGAATACAAAAATTAGAAATCATCACTACAATAAAAATCATGAATGCCTACACTAAAAACGATCTCGAAAATGTGCACAAACATTAAAAGTTATTTTTTAAAAAACATGTAAAATATATTCCTTAGGCCCTCCTAAACTGTATCATTTCATAGAATGCGCAGCATAAAAATGTTTAGGAGGGCATATTATAAGGGATATCTTTTATATGTTTTATACATTGGAGCCTTCCAGACTCTTATTTTGAAATTATTACAGTGGATCTGATGTCATGGAATTAGCAAACGGATGTTCTTACCCCTTCATGTCTTCAGAAAAAACTCCCTCTTTTCAACACCATCTATTACTATTTGAGCTACACTAAAACTGTTACATTAATTTCCTGTTGCTCATTGATTATTGTAACTGTCCCTGGAGTGTAAAGCTTCGAGCCAGGACTAAACTCATTCCTTCATGTGCCGTTTTTAAAATGGCATCATGATTTTAATGAGCCGGACAATGTCATTGTCAGCTTGTTGTGGCTCAAAAGCCATTGCTTTGCACAGCTGCTGAACATGTCAAGCTAGGAAGAGAGGTATGGCTGACAATTAATTAGGCATGTTGTGAATTTTGTTACAAATGTGGCTGATGGTTGAGTTTACTCTGGTCGATCACTCAGTCTGTTTGGATGATGCCAAGCAGCTGCAAACACCTGCTGAAGCAGTTTGCATCAGGTTTTCCCCAAAAACTGTGCACGTGCAAAGATGCTGCTGATTCAAATTGATCGGCAGCCATTAGCGTCTCTAAGGACTACTTAGCTGAACACCAAAGGTTAGGATTTTATTGAAACACATCATTTATTGGTGGCTAATCTATATGACTGGTGAATGATCTAATTGCCCACTAGAACAATTGCCTTCTGAGCACAGTGGATAAGCAGCAAGGATGGGGGTAGGTTGTAGACCTCATTTGGGCAGTGTGAGAAGACCAGTACCTGCCCATGGAGCAGGTGCTGGTGTTTTGCCTGCCCCCCCCTTCTTTGTGGATGAAGAATGGGAAAGTGAACCAATCATGGCTCAGCGTGGGAACACTGGCCAATCAAGGGCAAACTCACCAACTAGATACGGTGGCAGCTGCCCTCCAAGGGCAGATTGGCCCAGCATGAGCTCCCTACCCGCCCGCCCTCTTTTTGGACCACGTGGGATTAGCTGGTCGCCGTTTTCCAGCTGAGCAAGCAGGAATGTTTTGAGCCTCACTCAGATTGGCTGAGAGGGGGGCTTTTTCTTCACCTGCTTCACATGGTCGGAGGGGGTGAGGTTTAAGTAGGCCTGGTAAAACTGGTTAGTTCCTAACTGGGAAGGCAGGAAAAGCACAGGTTGAGGGGATGTGGAATTGACAAGAACCCTAAGTGGGGGGGGGTGTTTCCTCATACTGGGTGCCAATGGGCTTTGCAGTCAGGGTGACTCAGTTGGGGGCCTCTTCAGGATGGGGGAGCATATGACTAGCCTTAAGGCTTTGTAGCCATGGGCTGGAATATGACCTCGCCCCCCACCCTGCATTGGCATGTGGGCTGTGAAGAGTAAGGTCTGGACATGGCTCTGAGCTGGGGTGGGTTAGCTCTGTTAGGAGGCTTGCATTGCAAGCCCAAAGCAACCCGTGCTTTAATGTATTGGTGTAGATCAGCTTATATATATAAACCCATAACTTGTGTTGTGTTTCATTCAAGGGGTGGGCGGGCAATGCATATACATGAAAAGCCAATTGTGCTATGAGCAGTACTGTATACTGTATGAGCAGTAAGAAATACAGTGGAACAACTTGTCAAACATGCTCAGACAGATTGATAAAATATCAAACTGATCACCACCAGCAACCAGTGAACTGAGTACAACCCAGACCAGATGTTCATGCACCTTTACTGACAACTAGGAATAAACAGATTGTCTCCATTCCATTCCTTGATTGTTCCATGGTTTTCTCTGCCCCAATTTTAACTAGGAGAATTTCTCAAAGTACTGTTGAAATGGATGCATGTATACTTGCCAAAGTTGTGAATGAACCAGTGGTTGATCTTATTGACTGCTGGGCCAATGCAGTGGCTGCTTCATTTGTACCTGGATGGTAGTGCCATCACAAAGGAGGCTTCTGATGCCTTCTTTCACAGTCTCCAAGCCAGGTCTAAGTCCAGCTAGCCTCCTCTGTGTTGGGTGAATATTTTACAAGTTGCTTCTACCACAGGGGCTGCTCAGTTCCAATCCAACTGGCAACACTGCAGGAGATGACCAGGCAAGATACAACTCTTTTTCACACTGTTTCACACTGTACAAGACAGCCTGAAACAGCTGAGCAACTGGGAGCAAGCTACTTCCCACCACTCAGCTGTTGTTTTGTTTTGTTTGTTTGTTTTCTGCAAACACTGTTTAAGGGGACTAAGCGAACCACATTTTCCTGGTTCATGGCCATCCCTAGGTGCTTTACATGTTGACTCCACTGCAGGGATCACTCAGCTTGAACCCAGAAGAGAGCAACATGGCCGGATGCAGTGTGCAAGCCCGGAACAACTATCATTTTTGACCATGACTGGACAAAGGGACCCTTTGGAGCTGCTTGTCTCAGCTTCCTCTCAGACAAGGTAGTGGCTCAGTCAGCCTCTGGCCACAGTTTTCAATTCCTTCTTTTCATTTGTATCTTCTTTTTCTATATTGTTGATATGGGTGTCCATTTTTGATAAAATACTGCAAGGAAAGCAATCTTGAGCTGGTTCCATATATTAGATTTGAGTCCAGTAACACCGTAGAGACCAACAACAGTTTCAGGGTATAAGCTTTTGAGAGCCAGAGCTCCCTTCATCAGACAGAAATGGGAATCCCTGAGTCCTTCGTATCCTAGTCAGAAGGCGGGAGGGGTGTTGTAAAGAATGCTTGTAAAAATGGCCAGATGGCCACCTGAGAGCAATGCTGATTCTGTGAACTTAGGCAGATCACGAGAGGGAGGGCAGGAAGGATTGCCTCAGCGCTTAGTTTGTGTGGCCCTTTCTTGCACACCCAGGGAAAGGCTGATTGACACGTTGGGGTCAGGAAGCCATTTTTCTCCAGGCCAGTTTGGCTGGAGGTTTTTTTGTCATCTTCTGGGTGTGGAACAGCAGACAGTGGGGGTTTGGGGTGGGGAGGCATTTGTGAATATACTCCATTGTGCAGGGGGTTGGATTGGATGACCCTGAAGGTCCCTTCCAACTTTATGATTCTATAAATGCAAAGGTACAATGCATACTGTAATCAGCCTGATTATATCCATTTTACGACATCCCTCCCACTTTCTGACTAGGTTATAAGGACTCTGAGATCTTCATTACTATTCCTGTCTGTCAAAGGGAGCTTTCACTCTCAAAAGCTTATGCCCTGAAACACTTGTTAGATTTTAAGGTGCTCCTGGACTCAAATCTAACTATTGCACTGCAGAACAACACAGCTCTCCTCTGTAAAACCTACATACATACTTATACCAAGATTCTTTGTCTGTGCATGTGTGTGTTCTACAGGTGCACCCACCCACTTCTGCATATGGGTAAAACACTGCACAGGAAGAATTCCATACATTTATTAATTAATTTCCAAAATGTACATCCCGCCTTTCTGCCCTTAGAAGGACAGTCAAGGTGGCTAACAATTTAAATCGAGAGCCAGTTTGGTGTCGTGGTTAAATGCATGGACTCTGATCTGGGAGAACCGGGTTTGATTCTCCACTCCTCCACTCACAGCTGCTGGATGACCTTGGGCAAGCCATAGTTTTGGCACAGCTGTTCTCTCAAGGACAGTTCTCTCAGAGTTCTCTCAGCCCCACCTACCTCTGTTGTGTGGGGGGAGGGGGAGGAGATTGTAAACTGCTCTGAGACTCTGAGTGAAGGGTGTGGTATAAATCTTATCTCCTCTTCTCTCTCTTTTTCTAAAACATACAAGATAAAATTACATTATAAAACCATGAAAACAACCCTCCCTCCCAAACATACCCCATTAAAACAACTTTTATGAAAAGTGTTAAAAAGACTTAAAACACATATAAAACAGCTTAAAAGCATACAAAACATAAGAACATTGCTTAGGAAGGAGGGATCATTGAGGAAATGTCAAATAAAACAAACAAGCAAAAAAATTTCAAACGTGGGCAGAAGATAGTAGAGAGTTCCAGAGCTTTGGTGCCATTATTGAGAAAGCCGTCTCCTGGGTTGCCATATATGTAATCTCAGAAGGCACATACAATCATACCAGGAGTGAGGGTCTTTTCTTTTTTTCTTCTTTTTCTTTTGCAATGTTTTATCCATTCATATATGCTAATTAGTAGTGAGGAGGAAGGATGGGTGAACATCAAGCATGAATGGAATGATGTGGCAAATAGCATGTGTACAATGTGGCATATAAAATTTGTGAACACAAAAGTGTAGCAGAGGATTCCTGATATATTTAGGCCCCGGTCACATGGGCCAAATAATGTGAGGGGGAGGCATGGCTGTTCACCTCGGAGCAAAATAAAGCACGGTAACCCAATCACACGGTCTCCCAAGTCTTCGCGCTTAGGCTATTAGCTGGCGATCACACAGCGATGCTGGAGCATGGCAAAGAAGTGGCATGGCAAGTGTTTCATGTTTGTGTGTATGTGCAGTTCCGCGGAGCAGCACTGCTTTCAGTTACGTGTTTGTGCGCATGCGCTTACGAAAATCATCCAGTTCGCGACGGGATGTTGACGGGCACCAGATGCCATGGGATACTAGCACTTCCGCAATCAGATGCCCACCCCTGCCCTGAATTTTCCGGATATTAGTGCACTTTCCAAGGTACTTTTTTACTGCGCGTCTTCAGCGGGACACCACAGGTTAGCCACAGGTGTGCTACGCTTCCCAGATGTTGCAGTGCGATCACGCACCGAAAATCCACCTGACATTTGTGTCTTTAGCACGGCAACTTCTTCGTGTGAACAGGGCCCAAGTGTATTTAAGGGTATTTCAGAAGCATTCTGACAATGCACATCCCTTAAATTATTTTAAACTCCCCTATTAACATGAGTGGAACTGCTTGTGATGGAAGCGGTTTGTAGACTGCAACATGAGCCACTGTGGTTGTCAGGGAAGACACCATATACATATTGTAGATGATTTCCCCATAGGATTTATGCAATATATATATTTTTTTTACTATAAGCCAGTAACAATCCTATTGCTTGAAATGGAAGATGAATTCACACGTGCATGCATATCACTCAGTGACTTGCATCCAAGAGTAAGCCATTGCAGATGTAACACCACAAGAACTCTTTCATCGCATGCAACATTGCCTCAAGCACAATGCTTTGCAGGGAGGGATGTGCAGAGCTTGTCCTTTTATTCCCAAGGAAATTTACATTGCTGCGCTTGATGGTGTCTGGTATCCACAAAACCCCCGTGGGGTGTCTTGGATAACCAGGGAGTTTCCAAGCTACTTTACTCACTCTTGAGTGGCTCCCTCCCACTTGAAACCCCTTGTGGAAGGTAAATCTCAAAAACATGCTGTTCTGACTTAGAGACGAATTAAAGATAATGAGTGTCATGAGCCGAGACATGGGTGCCTGACTCAACTCACTGTCCTGTGTAATGGCTTTTATACAGTGGGTTTGTTCACCTAAAAAGTGCTTGGTTGGGCTGCAGAGCCCCGGGGGGGAGGATCAAACTTCCATTCCGTAGCATTTCCACCAGCAGTAGGGATGCCCCTGCCTGGATTTGGATAGGCCAGGCTAGCCTGATCTCATCAGATCTCAGAAACTAAGCAGGGTGGGCTCCAAGGAATGCTGTCAGGATCCTGGTTAAATCAGTTCTCAACACCAGTCAGTTTGAAGAAAGCTAACTTATTGAGACAATTGACAGATACCATCCTGGACACTTCTATTGTTAGGACTGAAGTGGAATGTGCAAAGGTTGCAGATACAGTGGATTCAAGTAAAGGTGCTAAAGATCCGGACCCAATCACCCCACGGTATTTGTCCACCAGAATTAACAGTCAGCTCCCCCCACCCACTAAGCTTGTACTCTTCTCTGGGCATCCCTCCCGCCAGAATTAACAGTTATCTACCCCCCATAGTGGAGCTGCAGAGGCTCAAGTGGTTAAGACGCTGAACTGCAGGCTGTGGAAGGTCAGTAGTTCAGCAGTTCGAGACCCGAGTGTGCCGCATGATGGAGTGAGCTCCTGTCTCTAGTTCCAGCTCCTGACAACCTAGCAGTTCGAAAGCAAGAAATTGCAAGTAGATAAATAGGTACTGCTTTGGTGGGAAGGTAACAGCATTCCGTGCGCCTTGGTGTTTAGTCATGCCAGCCACATTACCACGGAAACGTCTTCGGACAGTGCTGGCTCTTCGGCTTTGAAACGAAGATGAGCACCGCAACCCTAGAGTCGGATTCGACTGGCTTTCGAGCATGGAAACCTTTACCCCCCCCCATAGGCACGTAGCCTCTACATAGCAAGGAAAACAGGATCACAGACATTTGAGAAGCCAAGACATTTGGTACCACTAAGGTAAGCCCCAGGCACATCAAAGAGGGAGAGGAACCTCCTCTCTCAATGGCAGGCGAGCCATTGCAAAATGCATAGGGAGCAAATTGCATAGGGAGCCTGACAAATGCAATGGTTGCTATGAGGATGCAGGCAATGGCAAACCACCTCTGAACATCTCTTGCCTTGAAAACCCCATGCGGTCACCATAAGTTGCCTGTGACTTGAAGGCAAAAAGGAGGGGGGGCCTTGTCCCTCCTCTGCAATACTCCAGAGCCCAGCAGATCAATCAAGGGTTTTTTGTTGTTGTTTCTTAGGTGAGCTGGTGAGCCAGCTTAGTTTATATAAATCATTATGTGTAACACAGCATGTCAGGTCAAGTACCTGTGTCCTGATTCCTGGCACTCAGAACATCTGGTTTGGCTCTCAGTTTCATCTTTGCTGTGAGGAGCAGATAATGCATGCTATCTTGTTCAATCTGAAAAACAGTGTGCAAAATCCATGGGAGAAACAGAGGAGTCCCCTACCCTTCTGTTATGTCCGCGGACCGCCACTGGGCGCCCACGATACAGCGGAGCTTGAGTCCAAAGAACAATGAGGACTAGGCTCCTGCACCCTGCCTCTAGGGGAACCAATGGGACATTGGCGGGAGGTTTGAATGGGCCAATGGGATTCCGCAGGGGTTCCCCAGACTGTATATAAGAGGTCGGTCGGCCGTTGGTGGGGCTTTTGTGTTGTGTACCAATAAAGTGTGCCGTGTAGTATGCGTGCCTCGGTAGTTCTTCCATGCGGCTAACCCACTACACAACACCTTCCACACAGCTGTGTGGAGATGTTTCTTCACCTCTAAAGCAAAAGGTCTTTGCTGCAGATTTGGACAGGTTAATTTCAGCGATGTTCCTAATGTGTCCACATGTTGCACATCCAAACACACCTCCTCCCCAAGCACCACATGCAAGAAGAATCAATCCACTTTCCCATGATAGAAATTAAATGGGGAGGAATCAGATAGTAAGATAGTCTGTCATACTTACGTGTACCAGCAGAAACACAGTCTTTGTGCAAGAGTGACTTTTGGTGTGTGTTATGTGCCATCACGTTGCTTCTGACTTATGGTGACCCTATGAATTAATGTCCCCCTAGCCATCCTGTCGTTAACAGCCTTGCTCAGGTTTTGCAAACGGAGGGTCGTGACTTTCTTTATAGAATCAATCCATCTCATGTTGTGCCTTCCTCTTTTCCTGCTGCCTTCAATGTTTCCTAGCATTATTCTCTTTTCTAGTTAGTCTCGTCTTCTCATAATGTGGCCAAAGTACAATAGCCTCAGCGGAGTCATTTTAGCTTCTAGAGAGTGGTCAGCCAGCCTTTCAGAGTAACCCCACTTTAGGTCGTATTACCTAATCAACTGATGAGTGACCAAGGGAAGTGCATGAATGGCTGGAACATTCCTTAAGCTACGCATGTATCAATTGCCTATTGCTTTGCATTCCTTCAATCATATACCTATCTTGCTTTTTCCGCCTGCATCAAGGGGGCTGCAAGTACAGTAGGAGGATGAGCCTCCACGAGGCTGAGTCGTATTTATCATTGTTTCTGCTAAGACAGAAATTCAAGCACAGGTTGTAATTCTGCAGCCTCTCTCCAGAGATGCGATTGAAGTTGATGGGGCAGCTTATACCTCTCAGAACAATCTTTTCCAACCAGGTAATTTATTGGAATTACTGAGAGTGTGCCTGTGTTTGTAGTTTGAGAAACTTTTCCGTGAAGAAAAAGAGGCAACCAGGAATTGGGCTGTTACTAGCTGCCGTCTATCAAGAAGTATAACCAGGGTGGAATTGTATTTTATTGCTTAATAAGGACTGTTTTATAACCAATCTATGAACACCTTAAGGCAGTTTTCTGAACCGAGCTGCAACAATAGATCCAATTCTCTCTTCTGCTCCTGCAAGGGGAGGGGGGATTGCTGCCAGTTCCTTCTTCCCTCTGCAGCATGTACTGTACGCCGTCCTCATGGAGCCCTGATCTTCAAGAGAAGCTTGGGGAGAGGAGTTTCAAGTATGAACACAGAAGTAGCAAAGATCCATTGGTGCTTCTTTCAATCTAACTCATAGCGTCTTCTGGCAGCTGAAAGCATTGGCCCATTCTGCATCTAGCATTCGCTCCATTGTTTTACCAGACTCACACTGGAACAGAAAAAGATGCGGCTCAAACCCACATTCAACTATCCTGGGCCAGCGCTGTACTGACTGCAGAGTCACCCCTAAATGGCCATAAAACGGCCACAAATCTATGCAGGCAGTACCATAAAACTGAGAGATCAAAGAAAGTGAAACCATCATGCAGTGTGGCTACCATAAAATCCAACCATCGAAGATTGTAGAGGGAATGCAATGTAGAGGGGAATTTCTGTTCCAGCATGGGTTTGGTAAAACAGTGGAACAAGTGCTAGATGCAGAAAGGGCCATTGTGTCTTAAGCTCTCAAGAACTGGAATCAAACCTGGTTCTCACATCAGTTTGTTAAATCTTGCATTTATATACTAATTTGCTGCCATTCAAAAGTCTCATATGCTAATTTGCTGCCATTCACAAGTCTCACCAACTACTTTAATCCAATCCTAGCTATACTTCTCGCTCAGTTACTTATGCATCTCGAATCTCATTGGCTCTTCCTGGCAATTAACCCCCCCCCCTCTCCCAACCTATATGTAAAGGTTGAGGAAGTCTCGTTTCAATGCATCTGAAGAAGTGTGCATGCACACAAAAGCTTATACCCAGAATTAAACTTGGCTGATCTTAAAGGTGCCACTTGACCCAAATTTTGTTCTATTGCTTCAGACCAACACGGCTACCTACCTGAATCTAGTCCTCACTTTGTCAGATTCATGGAGGGCTGTCATTTCTCACTTGTGTGCACAGAAACACACACAGACAAACAGAAGGGTAAAGCAGGGTACGTTCAGTGCAGTACTAATGTTGCCAAATCTTAGTGGGCTTAGTTTCAGAGGACAGCCATATTGGTCTGTGGTAGAAGAGCTAGATTCGGTCCAGTAGCACCTTAGAAACCAACAAGTTTTTGGTGGGGAATGAGCTTTTGAAAGTCAAAGCCCTGATGAAAGGAGCTTTCACCCTTCAAAGCTTACACCATGATAATCTTGTTGGTCTCTTAAGCTGCTATGGGACCCAAATCTAGCTTTTTTAATGAGGTCAGCTAGTCTGTGGAGGTACCTTGTGGGTATTCGGTTATCATTGTGGCACAGTCGTTCGCAACTGGATTGTCTTATTCACACCAAACTGTGAACTACTGCTACAGTATAGCACAACATCCCACAACATGCAGACCCATCGTAAGAGTGCTGAACTGCTGGAGACAGAGTAGATGACTTTTGTTGCTGAGGGCTGTTGTTGCCCCAATTGGATGAAGTTTGTTGTACAACGTTAAGTTCTGGTCTCACAGCTCCTCCACCCTACAGTAGAGGTACCTCAAGCAGTGGAGCGCTGGGACTTCCTTTTTCTTTTGCCTTTTCCAGCCTGTCTAGGTGAGACTTGGGCTACTTTTTTCCTTTGGTAGATCTACAAGGGAAGGGGAGTGCAAATGCCAGTGCTCTTTTTGTAGAAAAAGCCCATCAGGAACTCATTAGCATAATAGGCCACACCCAACAGCAGGAACTCATTAGCATATTGGGCCACACCCCTGACAGCACAGCTCATTAGCACATTAGGCCACACCCACATGTTACCAGAAGTGTGCTCATCCAGCCGCACCCACCTTTTGCTTCTTATTCTGCTTACCTTGTTATCAAAACCCAGAGCTTTTTTTGTAGCAGTAACTCCTTTGCATGTTAGGCCACACACCCCTAATGTAGCCAGTCCTAATGCATTTCTGCTGTTGGGTGTGGCCTACTATGCTAATGAGTTCCTGCTGGGCGTGGCCAACTCGGGAGCCAGCCGGAACTCCGTTCCTGTGCGTTCCTGCCCAAAAATAGCCCTGCAAATGGCTAAGTTTTTTGTGAGTTGTAGGGAGGTTGGAAGACAATGTAGGAACCCTTAGTAACCTAACTTAGGTTTTATGAATTTGCTGCAAAATGTAGAGCAGCATCATGTTAACAGAACAGAAATTTAACACAACACACACAGCGGGTTACTATGAGGGGGTTAGTTGTGAGGGGCAGCTGAAATGAGTGTGGTCCCAAGGAATGGTCATGAACTGACTCGTGAACTAAAGTTTGTGATGAATTTTGGCTGCTTTGTGGTTCACAAACTGAATCTCATGGCAGGTCAACATGCACAAACTTTCCACAAACTTTCAAATGGTTTGTGGCAGTTTGTGAATGGATACATTTCCAGACAGACTACCTCTGCTCAATCAAAATGTTTACCAAACTTCAAAGCAACAGGGAGAGAGATTATAGAGGAGCAGGCAGCAGGGTGAGGTTCCCTGAGTATTTGGTGTGTGTAGCTTGTAGGGGGTCCATTCTATACACTTTTGAACCTCTGTATGACATTTCCCCCTAAAGCACTTTCCTGGGGCCATCTTATGGGGGGGAATAACTCAGACCCCCTCCCCTAAATCCAATCTGCACATAACTTGGAAGGCATGTACATGATCATCAGGGGGAGGTCCCCTGTGTGTTTGATGGCTCTAGCTTGGACAGGGTCCATTCTCTACCCTTCTGAACCTGTGCCTGTAAACCTGTGCACTTTCCTGGGGCACCTTGGGGGGGCATAACTCAGATCTCGTAAATCCAGTCCTCACCAAACCTGGAGGGCAGGTAGAGGAGAGTCAGCTGGAGATCCCCTGGGATTCTGGTGTCTCCAGCTCACTGGGGAACTGTTTGACCATGTCACAAACCTCACAAACCTCACCATTTCATTTGGGGCCTAAAAGTTCATGATGGTTCGTAGCTCATGAACTGAGCATGCCACGAACTGCAAACCAAAACAAACCACATTTTCCTGGCTTGTGCCCATCCCTAGTGGTCACTGCAGCCAAAGGGGTAGATGAATCTCTAAAGAACATAGCAACTATGCTTCTCCACAGTGAAGTGTTGCTGTGAGAGACAAAGGAAGCTACTCTAAAGGAAAGTTAAAGAATGCTGAGAGTCTGATACAAGAATTCAAAATTGATTATCTGCTAAAACTCAGCTGGGGAAATTATTTACTTGTTTCTTGGGCAAGGAAAAGCAATAAAGGCGAGTGTACAGCAATCAAAGGAGCTCTTCTCTCCTGTAATATCAGGCAAGGCAATTGCTGGGAAGGAGCTCTCAAACTGCGCCACCTTGTACTAGCTGTCAGAAATAGAAGCCACTACAGTTATAGGGGACCTTCATTATTTTTTTCACTCATTAAGAGGGTATTGTCTGAACCAGCATCGTATCATCTATGAAGTTTATATTTTTAGAAAGTTTTTTATATGGGCCTTTCTTATTTTTTTTTCTTTTTTTTGGAGCAAATAGTAATTTTAATTGCCTGTTTCTCTTGTAAACTAGGAGATGAAGTGTGAAACAAGCTCTTCAATTAATCTGTTATACCAAAGGCATTCATAACCATTGAAAATGTTTAATCAGTAATTGCCAAGCCATGATTATTCTGTTTCTAGGTTGATAAGTGCATCATTGGCCACTTTGTGACACAGAGTGTTGAACTAGATGGACCACTGGCCTGATCCAGCATGGATTCTCTCATGTTCATATGTTGATTTTTGCCAATTGATTGGCTGATTTAATGCATTTTTATCTTACCCTCTCCTCCAAGGAGCTCAGAGTGGTGTACATCATTCTTCCCTTTTCTGCCTTGTCCTCAAAACAACCCTGTGAGATGAGTTAGGCTGACAGAGGGAATGACTAGCCCAAGGTCATCCAGTAAGCTTCATGGCAGAGTGTGGATTTGAACCTGGGTCTCTCTGGTCCAGTTCCAGCACACTAACCACTACACCTTACTGGCTTTGACATCTGTTCTCTACTTTTCTCCCCATACTAGGGAGACTCAAAGCAGCTTAACCATTACTGAGTGCCACAACTGACTCATGGCAATGTCAGAACCATGAGGTTTTCAAAGCAAGGGATGAACAGAGGTGGTCTGCCATTGTCTTCTCTGAAAAGCAGCTTACCTAGGTTACCTCTTTAAAAAGGCTTACCTATTTTTAAAAAAGCCCACACAATTCAAACATATGCAAGCAGGCACTTAGGACACTCTTCCAGCAGAATAGTGATCTTGGGTTAATGCTAGTTCTGGAAGCATAGCTAACACAGGCCTGCAGCTTTAGACTGTAGACCAAGAGTCCTTAGTTCGCACCAAAGGCTCATGACTTGGGGGCAAGCTGAGAATTTGATTGCCTATAAAAAGGGATAGGGCAGATGTTGAGCCTCAGGTCTTTTAAAAATCTGGCTTAGATGTTCCTAATTCCCTCTCCTCCTCCTAGTAACAATGTGTATGTTTCTGATGTCGAATTTCTCTTCCCTTTAAGCATCAATGCCCTACATTCTGCAGTGAACTAATAAAATATGGCATATTTACATATTCTCAAGATGTGAAAACAGCAATAAGACTGTGTGACAACATCCATTCCAAGTTGGTAAATCAATAAAGTGGCGCTTCATCAAAATGGTTTGCGGATCCAGCATGGCGTGGAATGAAAAGTATCCAAGTTCAGTGCTGCTTCTGCAATGCATACAGATTTAAAGACGTTATGCCTAAAGGAACAGCTGTGCCTGTATGCTGTTACCAAACATACTCAACAAATTAAGTGCATGTGTACTTTCATAATTATATTCTGAGAAGAAAGCTAAATCAAGTTGGCATATTTTCTTTGGCACTACTACTTCATAGCACTGCATTTATAGGAGTGTGTCATAGGGAAGTGAGAAAAAGAAGTCCCCGGTTCTAGTCTCTGATTTGCCATGAACTCACTTCGGCAAGCAGCAAGGAGGACCAAATTACTCAGGATATGTCCTGTCATAATTTCTGTGATTTTTTTTATTTTTTATTTCCCCTAGGACTTCCTTTCCTTTGGCTCGTCTCTTTACAATTTCAGTCGGAGGGATTTGCCAGAAAATTAATATTTCTGTGCACCACGGACTGTCAAAAAGACAAATAAGTGGGTTCTAGATCAAATCAAGCCTAAACTCTCCCGAGAAGTTAAGGCTGCAATCATAAACACAATTAGACCTGCCATAGGTGCGAATGCCGGGCGGATTTAAAAGGCGCGATCAGACAACAACATCTGGGAAGTGCCCCGCAGCCGTCAACAACCCATTCTGCTCCGCTGCAGAAGTAGAGTTAAAAGACACTGGGGAAAATCCAGTAGAAAACGGGTTGCAACAGGCCACGGACAGACTTCCTCCTGTCTGATCGCTCCAGCGTCTCTCATGGCATCCGGATGGTCTGATCAGGCCATCCTGACTTCGTGTCATTGCCCCCCCCTCTCAGTATGTGCATCATTGCAAACTCCACAGGGAGACCTCAGTGCGGAGATACCATTCATCAATGCCTCGTTTATGTGCATCAGAAACGAATGGCAAAAAAACCAAAAACAACCCGACTCACCCACTGTTGCGTCTGATCATGCAGTGGCGGGCTGTGCCCACAGTTTCCAAGGACTGTGTGGTCGCGCAAGTGTGAGTCAAGTTCCTCCAAAGGGAATAGCCTCCCCCCCCCGTTTATCTCGTGCATGTGACCACAACCTCAAACAGGAAATTAATAGCTTTCACAATACCACCAAAACTTGGCCCGACTTTCAACATTTTACTACATATTTCACTCCATTCAAGGTAAGGATATCTGAGGCTGCGATCACACGCGCCTTTAGATCCAACAAAGGTGTGAATGCCTGATGGATCTAAAGGGAGTGATCACACAGCGACATCTGGGAAGCATCCCGCAGTCATCGGCAACCTGTGCTGCTCCGCCACAGAAGCAGAGTTAAAAGACACCAGGGGAAGTCCGGCTCTAATGGGACAAGGGAAAGGAGTGCCTCAGCCTGCCACGTTGCCATCTTGATCAGGAACAAGTACTTGCAGAACTTTTTTAATCACTTTTAAAATGTGATGGCCTCCCCGTGGCAGAAACGGGGACACTGTCCCATCTAGTGTCAGCCTGCCACGTTGCCATCTTGATCAGGTTGAGTTGATCCTCAACCCTGCTGCCTTTGTGGAGCTTACCCTAATTCTGCAAGACACTATGGCTGCAATCCTGTGGCTCTGGTCACATGGGACAGAAAACGTGGGGGGGGGAGCGTGGCTGTTTGCCCCGGGGCAAAATAACATGCAGTTGCGCGAGCAGACGTCTCGTGGAGGTCCCATGGTTAGGGGGGAGGTGCAGATCACAGGACAATCCTGCGGCGCTGCAAAGAAGCGGGGCCGCAGGGCAAAAGGTGTTGTGGGTTTGTTTTTTTAAAACTAAAGTGTGCACATGCTCCGTTTTGTGCTTGTGCGCATCCGTGGAGCCTTTTTGCGAGGGGACATGGGCAAGCACCGGAACTACCACGGGAAATGCGATCAGACACCTGCCCATGCCCCACGGTTTCCGGAAACTAGTACCTCGGAGGTACTAGTTTTTTACAGCGCATCTTCAGAGTGAAGCCTCGGGTGAGCCACGGGAGCTCTATGCTTCCCAGATGTGGTGGTGAGATCACGCCCGGAAAATCCGCCTATCTTCCGTCTCTCTAGCGTGCCTAATGCTCCGTGTGACCGCAGCCTAAGAACACTTTCCCTGTAGTAAGCCCCACTGAGTAAGACAGGATTTACTTCTGAGTATTGTTCCCTAAGTTATGGCTATGAGTCAAGGTGGGGTAAATTCTTGCAATCTCACTTTTGGAATTAGAGGTGAAACCATCAGTGATTAAAAGAAAGGGAAAAAAAGTAACTAACAAGATGACCCTGTTGACAAGGACCGAGTTATTATTGTACCATCCACTGACTGCAATAATAAACTGCAAAACTCCATGATTGAGACAAGCGTGGGGACTCTTACCTGAAAGCTGAAAATGCCGTTGATAGAAACCTATATCCAAGCCAGTTATACAGCTAGCAATGCAATGCTGTGATGGGAGATACTTTAGATTGGAAAAATAGTCTTTTGAACAATTTGTATTCTCCTGAATGTGCAGAAGTAGAAAGGTGATCCTGGCTGGATAACTTGAAACGCATGCAATTTGTTCACAGATTTATATGTCAAATAAAAATCACATTCCCTTTGGCTTGTGTGACATTCCTGCTGAGAGGCATTATTTGGGTCACACTCCTTCGGCCTGAAGTCACCTATAGGTGTTAGGTTGCCTGTGCTAGATGGGAAGATGGCTTGTGATTTGAACTGTGGCTTGAATAGAACATTGCCCTGTGGCTACTAGAGGAATGAGAACTCTTTTTAAGTTTTAGCACTGGAATGGTCAGCTAGTCTTTGGAATCAAGGGCCCCTGCCACACGGACAGGAAACTGCAGAGGAGAAGTGTGGCTGTTTGCCCCGGGGCAAACTAACATGCAGTAAAGCGATCAGACCTACTGTGGAGGTTCTGTGGAGGTACTGTGGAGGTTCCATGGCAAGGGAGAGGTGCCGATCACAACCCACGCCTGCGCGCAATGAAGAAGCGCACGGCGCGGCGAGAGTGGCTACTAGAGGACTGAGAACTCTTTTTAAGTTTTAGCACTGGCAAGGTCAGCTAGTCTCTGCAATCAAGGAATGGCAAAGCATCAGCAACTGATTTAGCAACTTGGAACCGACTCAAGTACAACTCACAGACTCCTTTTGGTCACAATAAAACAGCCAGTTTGCATAAATCAGCCATTATGCTCAGTCACACAAAAATTATCATTCTGGATTTAAGCGACAGTATTTATGTTAGGTTTTGACCAAAATAAACATTGACTGACTACAGTATTGTTAACTGGTACTTTTCTGATTTGGAAGTTGGACAGAAAAATTAACCTAAAAGGGAGTGTGTCATTCACGTTACACTTATGCCCATTTTCTGGTCTGCCTGAGTTCCCAGCATTTCAGACTGCAACATGATTGGGTGGCCCCTTTTACAGGAGGACAGTGAGCATTATTCTGCTGGATTAGACCAAATGTCCATCAGCCAGATGCCTCTGGGAATCTCAGAAGCTATGATGGTCCTTATTGGTCTGTCCTTAATATCTGGTAAGCAAAGGTATAGTAGCCCAAAATGTAGAAATTATGTAATTAGCTCCATTGGCTTTTACCCCCCCCCCCCTATTAAACTTGAATCTGTCTACTCTCCTTTTAACACCACTGATTCTGATGCAATAATGAATTTCATGGATGAAATATTGTATTTGGGGGAAGTGTTGTTCTTCTCCTAATAACCATAATAACTGCTTAGTCCACACCTGTCTAATAAAACCTTCCCTTATTTTTAGTATATTTTATTTCTGTCACAGTTAATATCTTTAAGCTTTTCACCTGTATCTCTCTGGCTTTTAATTGGTGGCCAATTTCATGCTTCTTTAAGGGTGCCCAGGTATGGGCTTCCACAATATCGGATTCCTTTGGGCAACTTTATTGTCTCGCATTGCATGACTGCGTATTTCTCTTTAAGTCAATTTAATGCTTGGTGAACCTCAGATGATCACAGGACTGGAAAATTAAGCTGTCTGCCAACATGGGCAGTGATGTAATGCAAGCTTCAATATATTATATAACTTTCTTTTAAGGGTCTTTTTTTTTTTTTTGCTTATTGCTTTCCTGAATGTTCGAGGGAAACCTTGTTGATATTGATGATAATATAGTCAATTCTTGCACCAGAAGATGGTGTTTATTTATTAAAATATCTCCACCTCACCTGTCCATCCTAAGCAAGATCCCATAGTTACTTTTTTTTTTGCTTTCCAGTTGCAGCCGACTTATGGTGACCCTGTAGAGTTTTCAAGGCAAGAGATGTTCAGAGATGGTTTGCCATTGCCTGCCTCCACATCACAACCCTGGTATTCCTTGGTGGTTTCCCATCCAAATACTGACTAAGACCGACCCTGCTTAACTTCTAAGATCTGACGAGACTGAGCTGGCCTGGGCTATCCAAGTCAGGGCCATAGTGATGTACAGAATATTTTAAGCAATAAAAGAAGCAAAATGATAACATGGCAAGAAAATAACCCCAAATTGCCAGAATAAAACTAACCATCAGTCCAATGCAATGAAACAGGCACCAGCAAAACTGAATTACAGACACCACAATTAAAAATCCAAAAGCCTTTTCAGAAATATTTCCAGCTTGACCTGAAAACATCATCAGAGAGACAGGCGGGCAAACCTCCTTTAGCGTAGGGAGTTCCAGGGAATGTTAAGGGTCAGCTATGGGAATGACCTCACTCTTACATGACCACCAATCAATATTATTAATGGAGTAATGATTTTAGTATCCTGATAAATCTATATGAGACAAGGCAATCTGTAAGATATCCTGGTCTCAAACCATTCAGGGCTTTCCAAGTCAATAATCAGTATTTTGAACTGGCCCCAGAAGCTGACTGGCAGATAGAATAAGACAGGGGAATGGTCATTAAAATTGTCAGCTATGTGATCCATAGTATAGGAACAGCTCTGTATTCATATGACCTAGTATTGTGGTATAATGGTCAGAATGTTGGAGTAAGGACTTCCAGTTTATGGCGACACGCTGGTGGACACACCTCCCGGACCTCCCAGGGGTGCAATCTGTGCGCTAGCGGTTAGGAAGGGGGGGGGCGATTGTTTGCCACCCTCCCCAGTGCCTTTGTGAAAGGCTCCTAGCCATGGGGCTTTTGGAGGGTGACCTCTTCGCCAGCACGTTGCTAGGGAATTGAGGCGCTCTCCCACTCTGATGGTCCTGCTGCTATGCGTCCAAATGGAACTAGAGCTGCTGACTGGGACAAGCATTGGAGATCGAGCATTTAAAATGTACTTTGAGCGAGGTCCTATGACCAACAACAAACAGTGAGTCAAGTGAAAGCAAAATACTGACAACTTAAAAAGAAAGTCCCCCCCTGAGAACGGCGAGAAAAGCAAGTGGGGGAGGGGCCCTTCCCATATGCATGAACTTAAAAGTGATTTAGTAAGGGGGAGGGGATGGAATTAAAAGCATTGAAATCTGACTGGGGAGCATGAGCCCATGACCAGAAGAAACCACTGAGTTCTCTAAATGTTTGGCGGACTCTTTGCGCCCTCTACTGGACCAGATGACTAACATCAATCAGCAGCTGAAAACTTTAAATCAGAACTTTGCAACTCAGCAGCTCCAATTGTCAGAAACTATAAAAAAGACTTAGAAAACAGCTGAGAAAGTAAAGGAAATAGATGCCAACTCTAAAAAAAAGTCAAGAAAAAGGTGCAAATGCTGGAAAGGAAGCAAGCTTCGGATGAAACTCAACTTTTACAACTGCAAATGGAGAAAGCTAACTACTCCTCCTGTTCCAAGGGGTCCCTGAAGTAAAAGATGAGAATCTAAAGTAACTTTTGACTGATGCATTAGCTCCAGTTACAGATTTAAAAGCGGAATACCTTATAAGCAAAATGGATGTGGTCTATAGGGCCTACTCTGATTACATCAAGAAAAAGAATCTGCCTGGGGAAATAGTGGTTAGATTCTCGAAGAGACATGTGAGGGATTCTATCCTTAAAGCAACTACAGGAACACCCCTAAAAATCGGAGGCAACACCATCAGGATTTTAAAAGACATCCCATTTGAAATATGGAAGAAGAGGAAGAAGTATAAAGACTTAATCCTTTTTTTTAACAAACAAACAGCATTTCCTACAGATGGTTAACTCCAGAAGGCATCATTTTCTAACTGCAGGACAAAAAAGAAAAAATTGACTTTGTTTCCAAAGTGCATGAGTTCCTGAGCCTGCAACTGGGAGAACCAGATGAGGATGCTAAAGAAGAAGAGGACGGCAAATCTAGTGGTGAACTGGACTCTGTGCCTTCCAACGAGGATTCTGCTTCAGAAAAGGGGGCAGCTGCCCCTAAATGAGAATACCAATTGAGGATTAGAAAAGATAAAGCAAAGTGAAGGCTGAAGGACTCTGAATGGTGCCTTAAAGCATGTGATATAAATGATGCTCTTGGGGTTGTCTTTAAACAGTAAAAAATGGTTTTAAAAGATAAATAATTTAGCTTGTCTATGGTCAATGTAATATAAGCATTTTAGACTAACACTTATACAAGTTGATGTAATGATCTCCTATACTTGGGGTTTTAGTTATTAGTGGTTTTCTTTCCTTTCTCCTTAGATGTAGATTTTCCCTCCCTATTTTTTCATTGTAGTTTGTAGTTTATAGAAAAAGCAATAAAAATCCCCTCCGGGGGGCAAAAAAAAAAAAGAATGTCGGAGCAAGGCTTGGGAGACCCAGATTTGAATCCCCTCAGTGCTGTGGAAGTTTGCTGGGTGATCTTGGGCCAGGCACACACTTCCAAACTACCCTACCTCACAGGGCTGTTGTAAATGGAAGAGAGAAGAATTATGTAAGATGCTTTGGGTCTCTGTTGAAAAGAAAGATGAAATATAAATGAAGTAAATTCATAGATATTAAGAGGGTAAATGTGAACTCTATGGAAACCAGGGGCAAAGGACTATTGAAACACCTTTCTACATTGAATAACAACACGGACACTCCCCCCCATGCTATTCCTCCCCAAACCCTATAGGGTAGATTAATCTGAGTGAGATGGACTCATGCAAGGCCACCCTATAAGACTGATGTCTGAATCTGAACTAATCCAAACCCATCCTCTGTCTACGACCCGCTTTCTCTCATCTATTAAACAAGAAACCACTCAATAAATATTCTTTTTAAAAATAATAATAATAATAATTTACATCCCGAGTTGTCTGATGATGAAGTAGCCAACAAAGTTAAAATGCATCGACCCAATACAATAATTTAAAAAGTACATAAATTACCACTGAAAGTACAACCATAAAACCAAAATGAATGCCATAATGTAATGCAAACTCCCTAAACCAGGTCAATAAATCATCCTGCTTAACTGACACCATATTTGCTATAACCTCAGATTCAAAGGGCATGGATCTTAGCCTTGGAACATCAGCAGACACAAAAGTCTGGCTTGGAATTAACATCAACCTTTCTTTCTTTCTTTCTTTCTTTCTTTCTTTCTTTCTTTTCTTTTCTTTTCTTTTCTTTTCTTTTCTTTTCGATTTTTTTTCCATAACACACAAACAAATAAACATACAAACACAAATGGGGGCATTTCATTCAATGCACAAATTACATCTGTTACAAATTCACCTGCCTATTTGTTATAGCTTATATATTTTACCTTATATTTTAAAATAGTAGTTAGAATTCTGCCGGTTTCTATTTCCAAAAACCTGCGGGAACAGAATGGCCTTACTCACCTTTCTGAATCTTGCTACAGATCGTTCCACAGTGTGAACAATCACAGAAACCATTGTTGATCACAGAGGACAGCCATACCTTCCTATATGAGAAGACCACCAGTAAGAACCACTGTGTTGACTTCAGTTGGTGCATGGGCACATATTGGAAGAGATGGTCGTTCAAATATTGGATCCTAGTCCATGAACCTGACATGGACAGCCCAGGCTAGTGCAATCTCGTCAGATCTCAGAAGCTAAGCAGGGTCAGCCCTGGTCAGTATTTGGAAGGGAGGCCACCAAGGCATACCAAGGTCATGGTGCAGAGCCAGGCAGTGGCAAACCACCTCTGAAGTCTCTTGCCTTGACAACTCCACAGGGTTGCCATCAATCAGCTGTGACTTAATGACAAAAACACAAATCATGAAGCTCTTTATAGGTCAAAACAAGCAACTTGAATCACTCCCAGAAAAAAAACACTGGCAGGTAGTGTTTTAAAAGTTGTGCCACCATGCACGACACAGATCCTCTCAGCCAGGAGGTGAGTAGCTGCATTCTGCACCAACTGCAGTTTCTAAGTTACCTTCAAGTTACCCATGAAGAGGGCACTACTGTAGTCTAGTCTGGAAGTTACAGAAGCGTGAATCCATGTGTCGGGATTGGCTGCCGCATGGAAATGCAGAGCTTTCAGATCAGATGTACCTGACAGAAGCACAAAAAGAGGAAGTGAAAAGCTGAGGCATTGCCGATTCCTTATGCACTTTTGAGACGTTTCAAGATGACAATGAATGGGAATAAAGGAATAAAGATGACAGATGTAAAGAGGAATCAGAGCTTACCAATACTCAGCCTGTCATTAGTATTTCAATTTTGTTTTAAAAATAGTCTAAGGAAATTACAGTATCTACTACGACTACTTTGAGTTTCTGGACAGCTGACAGGAAAGAAGACATGTTGCCTGAAGGAGCATCACCCAAGATTCCTCAGCTCCTTCAAAACCTTTTTTGTGAGGATTACAGTTTTTCTGTATGTCAAGCAAAATAAATAAAACACGAGCTGAATGCTAGATGCTGAGGGTTTATTTACGAAATATGTGGCCCTTTAGAGGTTGGGTTCCCTTAATGGATCTCTTACCTGCTACAAAATGTTGTGGTGTGAATATTTTCCACAGGGGTTTTGGGGAAAGGTCCATGTAGTATTTTCCTATTTCTTTCATGGTTGGGGTAATGGGGTAATACAAGTATGGTGGTGATGAGTACATTTGGATCAGTGGTGGTTAAAGATGGGAAACTATAACACGCATCCAGTAACCAGCTTGGAAGTCCAGGTTGGTGTGGTGGTTAAGAGCAGCAGACTCTAATCTGGAGAACCGGGTTTGAATCCCCACTCCTCCACATGAAGTCAGCTGGGTAACCTTGTGTCAGTCACAAGTTCTCCCAGAAGTCTCTCAGCACCACCTGCCTCACAGGGTGTCTGTTGTGGGGAGAGGAAGGGAAGGTGATTGTAGGCCGCTCCGAGACTCTATCAGGTAGTGAAGAGAGGGATATAAACCAACTCTTCTTCTTCTTCTCTCTGTGTTGGTGACTCTAAGTCAGCTGCTGATTGTGAGCCTTGATAAGCCTACAACTTCTCTTCCAGCTTGTCTTCTGCCAGCTCAGAGCTGGGCACAGGAAGCTCCTCTTCTCTTGAGGAGTCTGCTTCTCTTCAGGAGTCCCTGCTGCTGCTGCTGGGCTCCAGCTGTTCTCCTTCTCCCAAGGAATCCCTGCTGCCACCGAGCTCCGGCTGGTTTATGACACCAGTGCAGGGGTCCCCGGTGGAGTGTTCTTGGGTGTCACAGGCCTGGCTGACTCCTTTCCTGGAGCCCACCAAGTGTTTTTTTTTTTTTTTTTAGTTTATAGAAAAAGCAATAAAGTATGCAGTGCAGGTGACGCTTTTGCCCAGCAAGGCTTCTGGTTGGCCACTGGAGATTTTATTGGCTTTGCAGATTTAAAAAAAGTTTCTTTGGCAGCCACTGCCACCACATCAAGGATCTTCACTGTGTGACAGAAAGTAAGCCAGGACAGCCATTTTGCCACTGGGTGGCAGCCATTTTGTAGCTGTGCCCACCACACTGTGCCGGAAGTCCAAGGGTGCCCGCAGGCTCAAAAAGGTCGGGGGCACTTAGCCTAGTGGCTCAGATGTTGATTGGGCAGATAGTTAATGTCAATATGGTCCTGCTATCCTGAGGAATCCTGCCATGAGGGCCTAAAATACTTTGCGTTTGGCCTGCTATCTTGTTTGTTTGTTTTTCAAATTTATATTCCGCCCACCCCATAAATGGGCTCAGGGTGGATCACAACGAATAATTAGGCCATTCGGCGTCACAGAAAACACAATAATAAATAATTAATCAATACACATTAAAACAAAACAAAAAATTAAAAACAGATTGCTCCAGTTGTTGTATAGTCTCTGGTTTTTGTTTACGCTCCCCCTCATCCAGACATCTAGAAATGCTGGAGAAATGTGTGGGGAGCCATTAGCACTGGATTTCAACTCGTGTCTATCTACCCCGTCTCCAACTAGCCTTGCGGATGACTGGGAGATGGCTGGCAGATGTGATTCTGTTTGGGATCAGCAACTATGGCCCCGGTCACACGGGAATATTAGATCTGCAAGAGGGACGGATCAGGGGTACATCAAGCGGGCGCGATCCCACCGCAACATCGGGGAAGCGGCACGCACCCGTCCCTGAGCCGTCTCTTCCGGCCAAAGATGCAGAGTTAAAATAAACCTGCTAAGCACTACTACCTACTGGAAAATCCGCTGCATGGGAGGCCGTGTGATCGTCAATGCGCCCGTCCCTTGCAGCATGTGAGGTCCCCTGCCGAACTGCGCAGGCACACATATGCACACCAGCCTCGCCTTGCTCTCCTGTCCATGGCTTCCCCCCGCATCTGATCGCGCTGGGGAGCAGATGCACGGCGGCTCGGGGGATTTGTCTGATCCCGCTGCAGCGCTTCTCTTTTGTTGCGGCTCTAAAAAGCCACACTTCAGCCGTGCCTTTCCCCCTAGTGTGACGGGGGCCTATATTGGGCCAAACTGCTCATCTGACTGCAGCTAAGATCAGGCTAGCCTGGGCTATACCGGTCAGGCCACATGCATCTCTTTCATGTCTCTCCTCAGACATCTTTCCTCTAAGCTGGAAAGCCCCAGATTCCTTAGCCTTTACAAATAGGAAAGACTGCTGCGCTGCTATTCCGTAAGTGACTATTGTCAAATTCTCTCTGAAGAGTGTGTCAAATTAGATGTCTTTTTCTTGTTCAGATCCAAAGTTAATTATATATTCTGCCAAACAACAGTAAATGACAGGGGGGGTGCCACTTTTATCTTAAACCGTTCAGCTGAAATGCAGTGAATGTATACATTGCTGTCTTGTAAAATTAATAAATGCAACACATAGGGAAGGGAAGTGCTCACACGGGCAATTCAGTGAAACAAACATTTTGTACCACAATAAGTAATGTTGTGTTGTTATTGCCACTGGGTACATTCCTCATGCACTGAAGCCAATTGAGAGTTCTGAAACAGATTCAACTATAATACGGATTACATCCATGATCATCATAGCAGGTATTCTGGAATTGGCCCTAGGGGACTCTGCCTTCCAGCTCTGCTTATCTTGTAACACTGGCAAACATGACTGGGAATGGAGAAGAATGTCATGACATAGGCAAAACATGGCAGACTTGAGACAGATTATTGTTTAAGGCAGGTGACAAAAGCCTAACCCTCAGATTTACTGCAGATACAACCTTCTCACAGACTATTTGGAGGATGGCTTAGGGTTGCCAGGTCTGGGTTGGAAAATACTTGGAGACTTTGGGGGTGGATCCAGGAGAGGGTGGGGTTTGGGGAGGGGAGGGGCTTCAGCATGGTACAATGCCATAGAGGCCACTGTCCAAAGCAGCCATTTTCTCCAGAGGCGGGGAAGGAAGTGTTGGGTGGGCTGGCAGGTGAGCAGGCTGCGGAGCCCACCCCTGGAGTCCATGAATCTGCAGTGGCAGGAGGGTGGGAGGGAGGAGGGAGCACTCAGCGCTGGGGAGCACACCCAGCTTGCCAGCAGTGTCAGAGGCAGAACCCCCCTCCCCAGGCCCGAGTTTTATTTGCCCCGTTTCCTGGCAACCATTCCATGGCCATGCTCACGGTGCTGTGTCAGAATTCCAAAGGTGCCCACATGCTCCAAAAGGTTGATGACCCCTGTTTTACTTGACCCCTAGTTCAATGACTGCACATTCATGTTGTATCAGATATCAAAACTCTCTAACAAGAGGGCATCCAATCCAGCAAATATATACTGCACATATATTTGATGCTTTAGTACCTCCTCATGTGTCCCCCCCCCCACATTCAGTCAAAGAGTGATCTGTTGGGTTCCTTCGTATAGTTGAAAGCTAAGTGTACCTTTTTTTGATGAAGGGGCATTTTGCCAATGCCAAAAAGTTCAGTGTTCTTTTTACACGTCATTAGAAGAAGTGCTTTCTTTATCCATGTTTCTTCTAGGATTCTTTTTTTTTTAAAAAAATCTATCATCTAACTATCTATCATCTATCTATCTATCTACCCATCTAATTTCAAATTTCTGAAGAGCAAGACGACTTTTTGGCTTACACATTGATCCATCCTAAGGACTCAACTTGGATTCATGGAAGAAGGTAGAAGGTGAAAGAGTCTTCAGAAACCGGTCATTAAAATGGATGTACATTTTCTGCTTCTGTGATCAGCTGTAGCCTTAAAGAGACACATTAGCGAAGGTCAATGATTATCTTTTGCCATAGAAAATCTGTTACAACTGGGGCTATCTTTCTTTTTCCATTGAGAAGCACGTCATTCAGAGTGTCCTTCAGAGGTTCTGGCCCCAAGAAAGGGCGACTGGCCATGGCTCATGGCAACTGATAGTGGTTACCTTCAGAAGACCATGAACACTCACATGAATGTGGATGTACATGAAAATTCCCACATAAGATGACAGACCTGATGATATACTGGAGACAAATATACTCCTTTCCCAACATACACATAGCATTCTAACTTTGCTTCACCTTGTTTACTCAGGTACGTGGTGAAGAAACAATTTTCCTCTGGGTAACTAAATTAATCAAAAAACAAGACCCACCTTCTGCTGGTATGCAGTGGTACAATATATATTAAGATGGGTTCACACATATGTGTCTTGTTTGTAAATTAAATCCAGAACACAGTGCACAGTGAAGGGTTCTGTAATCTTGACGCTGCCAGATTGCTTTAAATTGGACAAAATCAAGTGTTAAACTTCAACTTTGCCTTTGAAGTCAATCAGAGAAATCCCATTCTCTTCACAGGGCATGGCTGTATCTTCTGCAGCTAGGTTTAGTAAATTGTTCTGAAGCCCAGGAGGAAACTCAGATAATAAACATGTGCTCCAAAACCATTCCAGGCTTTATAACATTTTTTTTCTCTTTATGTGTTTGTGTGTGTGTGTGAGAGAGAGAGTGTGTAAGAGGTTCAAACAATTCTTGCTTTCATTACTGAACCATTGTTATGCTACATCTTGCTGTTTATATAATTGCTGAAATTCTACATGGACACTGCTCAGTTTAAGGATCACCATTTTTAATCTGTTTTCTCTGGGGGAAGACATGTTATAATGAGAAACGCTGGACCAATGTATTCGTTGTTCTATCTCAGTTTGTTTTGATCATACAAAAAAAAGGAATAAAAGTGAAGTGATGTTCCACGTGAAACTAAGTGTAAAGAATCAGGTATATTCTGCTGAGGAACTGACATATGGACTTCCCATGCTTTCCACCTTCTGTCTTCCACAGGGTGTTGTAGAAAAGGTGTGTAAAATGATTGCTGCCATGAATCACGTTGACAAAAAATATTTTATAGACTTGAGTCACCCCAGGAGAGGTAGAGATGAAAGAAACCCTCTTTTTGTCCAACATAAATGTCAATTTTTATTGTCGCAGCCTTCTCTTGTAGCCAGACATCCATTCTAATCTAATAATGGCATGACTTAATGCCTTTCAACATAAGCTAAAGCATTCCATCTCTGTTGAACTTTCTCATAGAAGTCCACCTCTTCACTTCCCACTGGGGGGCAACATTAAAGTGGAGTGAGGGTACATGTTGAGTCCTGTGACCAATTGTTTTAGCTGTTCTTGATCTACGCCCCATCTTTATTGTAATCAATCTAAATCTTCACACTCCCCTGAGTTAATCAAAACCTTTACATTGTTTCCTTCCCCTCCCCTTCTCTTCTCATTTCAAAAGGTGATTGTAATAATGAGAGTTAAGAGGAAGATTAACCAGGACAATGGCCCCCTCTATTAGAAAGGAAATATATTGCCGGGTTGTGAATCTTATGAATGGCAAAAGCTGAAGGGTGGTTGCTTCCCAACCTTGTTCACAGGCATTGTAAATGCTTCAGTTACCTTAGGTAGACAAGGCTTACAAGGAACTCTAGAAGACTTCTCGAGAGCTTTTAAAGCAAGGTCATCCGCTTGGGTTTCAGCTGTTGGATGAGAGAAAGGTTTTGAAGGGGTGGAAGCTGAAGTTCAAGATTAAATTCCGGGGGGGGGAGTATTTTAGAGCTCTCTGGGGTTATTTTTTATATTCCGCATAATAACTACAGCAATACTGTCAGTATCAGATTCCCTCCATACTACTTCTTCATCCAAGTCAAAGAGAAAAATGTTGAAGAACATGAGGTATAGGATGGAGCCCACTCAGAACCTCCTTTCAGACTGCTGATTCCTCTGATGAGTGTTCTCTGACCATCCATGGGCTGTCCAACCAACCAACTGATAATTGTATCATCTATTTCAACTAGTTTGCTAATAATAAAAAAAAAATCACGGGAAACTTTGTCAAGAAATCAAGATATATTGCATCCACAGCATTCACATGCTCGTGTAAGTAGTAACATCATCATCATCGTCATCATTGTCAAGACAAGATTAGCCCGACAGGATTTACTCTTGAGAAATCAATGCTATCTTCTTCTACTCACCACATTCTTTTCAATAGGCTCACAGACTGACTGCTTTATAATCTGTTCTGCTGCCCTTCCCTGGCGTCAGATTGACCCAGCTGCATTTTCCTAGATCTTCCTGCCCTTCCATTTTGAAGAGTGGGACAATATTTGCTTGTCTCCAGTCTAGTGGCATCTGACCAGTCTTCTGGGATCCTGAGAGTACATCGGCAAGCTCCTTTAGTACAGTCACTTAACTTGTGTTCCATGGTCTGGTCACATGATGTGGTCTCCATCCTGTTTTTACTCCTACCGCACCGTCAGCTTAATGACTGCATCATTAATGCCTCTGGGGAATTTGGTTGTTTTGCTATTGGGAAGCAGGCAGCTTCGGTATTCACAGATTTCTCTGTTTGTGGCAATCCTGGGGACAGATCTCCCATGAATGGCAAAGGTCTACTGTACCCTGGAATGCAATTCATTTTGCCTTGAATTTGTATAAGATAGCTGTGTGGAACCCCAGTTTCTTCCCAGCTGAGACAAGAAATTATGGGACCTGACTGATTAACGAAGGGTGGTGGGTGGGGGGTGAGAAGGAGATAGGGATTCACGTGGAGATCTCCCACTATTACAATTGATCTCCAAATGACCAAGATCAGTTCCCCTGGAGAAAATGACTGCTTTGGAGAGTGGACTCTGAGGTATTACACCCGACTGAGGTCCCTCCCCTCCCCAAAGCCCTGCCCTTGTCCAGCCTCTAACACCCCCCCCCCCCCACTACTCCC
>NW_015161435.1:521995-532634 GCF_001447785.1 Gekko japonicus
AATCTCCAGATATTTCCCAAGCCAAAGCAGGCAACCCTGGAAGGGGGAAAAAAGTTGCAGTGTCTCGCCCACTGACTTTCACTTCTTCTAACCAGGGGAGCATTACACTGGCAGAAGCAAAGTATAGTTTCAAAACAGATTCCCCGGTTCCTCTAGTTATCCTTTACACTGCACAAGCAGATCATAAAATATAAACAGGGTTTGTTCGACTGAGGGGAAGAAAACCACAAATGCTCCCAAACCTGGGCCACCTCACAATTCAGAGCTGTAATCCTGTCTCCACACCATTCATACTAATTTTGTAAGGTTCATTCTTTTGGACATGGCAGAGGCCATGTAGGACTTGAGCGGTTCCCCCCCCCCTCTTTGCCAGCCATTAACATTTCACCATCCTCACTGAGCAGTGGGCCTCCTTTTTCTTTTATCTTCTTTTCACCTTGAATGCAACTGGGAAAAGTCTTTTTTTTTTTTTTTTGCTGTTCTTAGAATCATTTGCAAGACTCATCTCCTTTAGAGCTTTCACTTTCCTGACAACTGACCCTGCAGTTTTGAGCGACTTGTCTTCCATTTCATATGCACATATTTTCTGGTTTTCAGCCCCTCTCTTAGCTTTTTATGCAGCCACATGAGTTTAAGCTGCTTCCCATTTTTCTTTGTCATCCGCATTGTTTGCAATTGTGCCTCTAGCAACCCCTTTTCCAGGAAGTCCCATCCATCTTGGACTCCCTCCTTTCCCTGATGGATTATCTAGATGCGGGATCACAGCTAGTATTTCTCTGTGCTTATTAAAATCTGCTTTTACTGAAGCTGAAGGTACTTTTACGGCTATGCACACCTTTAGCTTTCCATAAGACCACATGTTTTTTAAAACTTTCCATGTGGGCTTGCTGACAGTGGCTCATATCAAATAAGAGAAGTACGAAGGATCAAACCTTGTTGAAAACCATGATTTAGGATCTGAATAATTGGTCCCCAGTGTATGTGGAGAATCTCTGGAGAGGGGAAAAAATGCCTTTTGTTCTTTAGTGAGAGCATCGGGCTTGGATTTTGGAAGTCTTGGTCCAAGTGATGTTTCTCAATTGGGAATGTCACTCTCTCCTGCTTCACAGGATTATTGTGAGGATAAATTAATGCTGCTGTGTGCGCTGCTTTGAATTCCTGGAGGAGGAATGGGATGCAGATGCAATAAATAAATTCTGTCTCTGATAAAAGGTAATCTCTGCCAACAAAAGTCCATATAGTCAAAGCGATGGTATTCCCAGTAGTAATATATGGCTGTGAGAGTTGGACCATAAGGAAGGCCGAGCACCGAAGAACAGATTCTTTTGAATTATGGTGCTGGAGAAGACTCTTCAGAGTCCCTTGGACTGCAAGGAGATCAAATCTGTCAATCCTAAAGGAAATCAACCCTGACTGTTCCCTGGAAGGCCATATACTGAAGCTGAAGCTCAAATACTTTGGCCACCAAATGAGAAGGGAGTACTCACTGGAGAAGACCCTGATGCTGGGAAAGATTGAAGGTCAAAGAAGACGTGGATGGCAAGGGATGAGATGGCTAGACAATGTTATCGATGCAACGGGCATAAAATTAAGCAAACTCAGGAGGATGGCGGAAGACAGGAAGGGCTGGTGTGGTGTGGTCCATTGGGTCTTGAAGAGTTGGACTCAACTGTGTGACTGAACAACAGCAACAATAAATTGCAGAAAATAAGTCCTATGCTTAAAACCTGGGGGGAGGGGCTCCAGTTTAGACTAAATTTGTGCAATGAAGTCATACCTTGCCAGCTAGTCATGTGGCTTTGGCCTACTTCCAGATGTGTGGTGCTTGGTTAAAATGACACTGGTGACCAATATATCACTGTGTACTTGATGTAGGTTCCACATGGAAGTGAATGGCCAGAACGGCAGGAACTAGTGAGCGTAGAGAAGGAGCAGTGCGGTGCTGTTCTCGTGATCAGCGGTGCAATGCTCGGAGGTGGGAGCGGTGCGATGAGAGGTGCTTTCGAAGATGCGCATGATGCCAGCAGCTGTGGCAATTTTGGCGTGGCGACTCAAGGTGATGCCAGGAATGTGGTCTCTGTTTAAGGGGAGATGAATCCCATCCTCGTTGCCAGTCAAAAGTACGCAAGACAACCCTAGCCAGCTCGCAGGCCGGCTTATATCCCCATAAATCCACCACCCAGAACATACACACCCACTTCCCAATAAGTCCTAACTAGTGGCCAAGAGTCCCATAAGCTCTTGGCTCGGAGCCTAGCCCTCTGGTTGGTGCGGGCTACGATCCGCATCATCCTTTGTTTATCGGAGTAAAGCTCGATGCTTGCTCTTTACCGCGTGGTGCCCAAGCTGACCACGCAGTCGGAACTTGATACATTACAGGTAATGACACCGCTTCCAGGTTTCCCCCAGAAGTAACCTCACACTGTTGCCCAACAGCAATTTCCCCCTGTCCTGCTGGCTCCTGGAGTGCCAGCGAGCAATGGGAGACTGGAGGGGGGGCATCTACCAGCATGGTGTAGTTGTTAAGAGCTGCAGACTCCATTCTGGAGAACTGGATTTGATTCTCCGCTCCTCCATGTGAAACCTGCTGGGTGACCTTGAACCAGTCATAGTTCTCTCAGAACTCTCCCATCACCCCCTACCTTACAAGGTGACTGTTGTGGGGAGAGGAAGGCAAGGCAATCGTAAGCTGATTTCTTAAGGTACAGAAAAGTGGGGTATAAAAACCGACTCTTCTTATTCTTCTACCACCCTCACCAGGCCAACAGCAAGCCTAAATGGATGTGCCTTAGGATTCAAACCTGGTTTTGTGGTTGAACTCTTGCTAGATAATAGATGAATATATTTACCTGGATATTAACTGATAATTGGTTGTGGAAGAGAAATGTATACACTAGATTTTTTTAAAGAAGCTCAAAGCTCAGTTATGCAGGTTGGAAGCTTTATAATATTACTTAATTCATTGTGATGGAAAGACCTGTAATCTTCACACACAGAGCATTTTTTTCTTGAATTCTATTACTACTACCTAAAAGTAGAGTGAGCGTAGAACTATTGGCAGCTGTTAATGCTGGGAAAGGGGGAAAAACACAACCTCTTGTTACATCTGCTACTGAAATGTGCTTTCCGGTCTGTTTGAAATTACTCTAATTTTGCCCTCCGGTGTCTTTTGCTAAAATTTCTTCCTCTTTTTTTTTTTTTTTAACCACAGCGGGTTAAATCATCTGCCAGTCGCTTCTGTTCTTCTGATCCTTCTGTCTCGATCAAAGGCTACAGTTTGTTACACGTTCCACCAAATTTGTGACATATCTTTCAATTTGGGCGATGGGCATCAAACTTACTTACCTGTCGCTACGGGCACCAAGTTGTGTGTGTTATTTCGGGCTTTTTTAAAAAAAGAAAGAAAGAAAAGAGAAACTCTGAAAAAATAAGCAGGTTGTGCTTCAGTTGAGCATGCTGTGGGAATGTACAAAGCGCACATGAAAGAAAGTAAACAAAAACAAATTATGATGGCTCATCCAAACAGGAAGGTTAATGTACTTTGACACTATCAGGTAGTAGAACAGCCATATGATGGCAATGGGTTGAGATTTAGTCTGAAGTGACCCTTGCCCTGCCCACACCCATGTTTATAGTTCCTGTTGAGAGGTACTAATCCTGAGAGGGACGTGTTCCATTTCACCTCAAGGCTGACTGATGCTACAAAGATAGCTTGTACGTGTGTCCGCGTGCGTGCGCGCATACGTCCATCATGCCGATAGATGTATTCCTGTTCCTCTCAAGACATATCAAACCCAAGGAGGTTGTTTTATCCCAGTTTGAAATCTCCCTTCCCAGGGGTTCTTCCGAATGCTAACAATGTCTATGTCTGTTTGTGGCAGATGCCAGAATGCCGGCGCTCACCGTAGACGTCAGCTTTATTCACTACAGATGAAAATGATTATGACATTTTTTTCCCCATCTTGCATAGCAAGAGGTTTCTTTTCTTTTTAGAATTAACAACTCCACTTTGGACTTGTTTTCTGAAAACATGCAGCAAGCAGCAGAATTGGTGTGTTTTTCTGTGAGACTTTTATCCTGAGAGGGACGTGTTCCATTTCACCTCAAGGCTGACTGATGCTACAAAGATAGCTTGTACGTGTGTGTGCGTGTGTGCGCGCATACGTCCATCATGCCGATAGATGTATTCCTGTTCCTCTCAAGACATATCAAACCCAAGGAGGTTGTTTTCTCCCAGTTTGAAATCTCCCTTCCCAGGGGTTCTTCCGAATGCTAACAATGTCTATGTCTGTTTGTGGCAGATGCCAGAATGCCGGCGCTCACCGTAGACGTCAGCTTTATTCACTACAGATGAAAATGATTATGACATTTTTTTCCCCATCTTGCATAGCAAGAGGTTTCTTTTCTTTTTAGAATTAACAACTCCACTTTGGACTTGTTTTCTGAAAACATGCAGCAAGCAGCAGAATTGGTGTGTTTTTCTGTGAGACTTTTTTTTTCATTTATCACTTAACATTTAATTTTCCAGAGATGCCTTCATATTGCTTTAATCTAAGTTTCCACACCTGTCTGTCTGTCTACTTTTTTTCTGTCTGATTGACTGGCCGTCTACTTCATTTATATCTCACTTATTCCCCAATGGGGAACAAAAGCAGCTTACATCACTCTCCTCCATATTATCCTCACAAAAAAACATGTCAAGTTTGGTGTTGAACATGCTCCTCTTAGAAAACAAACATGAAAAACCCATGTGGCATGAATCAGCAGTGATCATCAAAGAAAAGAACCTGCCATTGTTCCTAAGTCAAGGTGTGATGATGCAAGAGAGCAAGCACTAAAAGGGTGGAGGCTGTTGAGTCTTATTGCCTTGTTCAGCAGTATTGCTGTAATGGCAAAATGACTCAGCCCAGCACTGCTAAGCTATAAGCAGGCTTACCAGACTTTTTGCAGAACTTGGGAGTTGGTATGTTATTTTCAAACAGGGAAACAGTTCCTGCATCGATGTCTCTGGGACACAGGAGCATAAGGAAATATGTAAGTAGTGAGCAATAAGTGATTGATTTCCCCTTTGAGCTTTGAGATCCCTCTTACTACAGGGAAGATGGCCTCATATTTTTCTTCCCTGCAGATCCCGCAACAACGCAGAGCATTTCCTCTGGCCAGATGTAATGCTATGCCCTCTGCTATTTTATATGGCAGATTTAACAAGATCTCTCACCCAGCCAGATACTGCCCCTGCAAACAAAAATGTGTTGCGTCAATTACTCATGTCCTTCTGCATTTTCACCTGTATGTGGATCTAAGGCATATATATTTGCATTCTACTTTAAGCAGCTTGGTGGATTGCCCTGATACACTTAAGGTACACAGACTTCTGAATGGCTTCTGTTCTGATATCCCTGAGAAGGTGGCCAAGTTTCTCCACTCTGCTTTAAAGCTGCGCCAAAGGACCCCAGAGACAAAGTAGTTTCATAGGTGTGTTTTAATCTGCTCTTAAATTGCACAATCTAGAGACATAGTGTTTTTATAGGTGTGTTTTCAATCTGTGTTGTATAATCTGTACTGTATAATCTGTATTGACAATTTAGGCCAATAAAGGCTAACTTGAACTAAAGTGATTGCTATTCTGTAGCAGGACCTGGATAGCCCAGGATAGCCTGATCTCATCAGATCTCAGAAGCTAAGAAGAGTCAGCCCTGAGTAGTATTTGGATGGGAGACCACCAAGGAAATGCAGGATCAATACCCAGAGGCAAGCAATGACAAATCACATCTGAACACCTCTTGCCTAGAAAACCATTAGGGTTGCCATAAACTGTTTGTGCAACACACACATATATGTATGTGTATACCAGAACCAGAAGGTTTTATCCATGGTCTATGACCAGAACATAAATCACAGGCAACGCCTCATTGGGGTAATACAACAACAACAAAATCATTCATTATACAATTTGAGCAGTGGGCACTCGTGGGCACTCAATGAAATTGCTGAGCTGTCAGGTTAGAACAGATAAAAGGAAGTAGTTCTTCACACAAAGAGTGATTAACACATGGAATTCACTGCCACAGGAGGTGGTGGTGGCCAATGTTCCCTCTAAGCTGTGGAGGCTTATGAGCAAAAATCCTACTTGGTGAGCTACTGGCATTAAAGTTGTGAGCGAGCGATTTGGCTACTGCAGAAACTAGTTTGCTCTGGAGCCATCCTTCCTGAGCGAAGACAAGAATGTGTGAGCCAGAGGCTAAAAATCTGTGAGCTAGCTCACACTAACTCAGCTTAGAGGGAACACTGGTGGTGGCTACAAGCATGGATGGCTTCAAGAGGGAATTAGATAAGCATATGGAGCAGAGATCTATCAGTGGCTATTAGCCACAAGGTATCGATAGAAACTCTGGGGCAAGTGATGCTCTGTATTCTTGGTGCTTGGGGGGGGGCAACAGTGGGAAAGCCACTGATGGACCCCCTGATGGCACTGTGCGTCAGTGTTGGACTGGATGGGCCATTGGCCTAATCCAACATTGGCTTCTCTTATGTTCTTATGTTCAGTGCCTCATGATAAAATCATTCATAATGCAGTAGAATAGTGCAATGTCATCTAAAAAGTCTGAAATCTCAACAATCCACTACATGAGCTTTCACAGTTTTCCTACGCCTTGCAGCAAGCCAGCCAAATCTTGCCACCCGGTAAGTAAGGTTATGGTGCCTATCTGAAAGAAAGCTCCTCAGAAGGCATGATCTCTATCTGCTCTTTAAAGGTAATGACATAGGCAGTGGAAGGGATTCACGGATACTGTTACACACCTTACAGTCGAACAGGATGTGGTCTAGCGATTCTATGCCTTCATTACAGCAGGATCAAATCCTTTCTTCATCAGGTATCTTTTTTTATACTTCCCTTCAAGGACAGCTGAGGGAAGTGAGTCACAGTGCATTGTATATGTGTGTATATATGTGTGTGTATGTGTGTGGCTAGATAGATGATAGATGACAGAGCTAGTTTGGTGTAGTGGTTAGGAGCGCGGATTCCAATCTAGGAGAACCAGGTTTGATTCCCCCCCACTCCTCCACATGCAGCTGCTGGTGTGACCTTGGGTCAGTCACAAGTTCTTTCAGAACTGTTCTCTCAAGAGCAGTTCTTGAAAGAGCTCTCTCAGCCCCACCTACCTCACAGGGTGTCTGTTGTGGGGAGGGGAAGAGAAAGGCCACTGTGAGACTCTGAGTGAAGGGCGTGGTATAAATCTAATATCTTCTATCTTCTTAGATAGATATATGATAGGTAGACAGACAGACAGATAGTGATAGCACAAGCATACATTTTGCCAGGCTCTTTTTAGAGTTTATCATAAGCAAGTAATACTGAAATCCTTCTGCATTCACTGAAAGCCACCAGCCACTGAAGTTAGAAAGGTGCAATTCCGGTTAAGATCATAGTATAAATACATTAGATGGTAGATAGTCCCAGAAGGGCCTCAGATTAGTAGCAGCACTCATGGTACAAATAACTGTAAAAAACACAGAAACCTTGTGTTAGGAGTTCCCGTAACACTTGTCCCATGGCGTGTCTGACAACCATAACTTTGATTTCACATAGATTAAAATTGTTTCAATAAGCTCCTGCTTCCTATCCACACCATATTGTTTCGTTTTTTCCAAACTGTTGCTTTGTGGGTTGTGTTCTTGCACTCAATGATAAACCAGCACAAAATATTCAGTGTATGTATTGGAAGGACAGTAACTTCTTACATGGATGCCCTTTGTCCCCTTTTTAAGTAGGGGTCCATGCTTCTATACTTTGCCTCCAGGAACTCAAGGGGCAGAGGGAGACTGAAGGCTTTGTTTTCTCCAGTGCTCTAAGTGGACCATTGAACACTGTTACCATACAAAGGAATTCAGACCATGCCTTAATGGTATTCTTGGTGAAAAGGTTGAAAGACGGAACTTTTTTTTTTTAATGGTATGTTTCCCACAGTATATGTGCATTCACCCAGGATTCCAACCCCAATAAATATACTCATAAAAGTCATCCATTCACAAAGCTGTGGAATGCCCAGTGCATATTTTAAGTTCATAAAATTACTAAGCTTCCTTGATCAATACACATTTCATCAGGAGAAGTGAAAACACTAGACCGTGACATCAGAGCTCCGGATATACTGTCTCTGTGAGAGACTGCGAACAAATGGGACTTATTCCATTTTGAAATTGAATGTTTCTGTTTATCCAGAGGAGCCTATTCTTGGAAAGGGGTGGATTTATTCAAGTCATGGTGTATTCATTTTTAAGTCTGTGGACTGCTTTTCCACTCAGGACTATTCAGAACAGTATACAACAGAAATGTATGTACTTATTTGCATTGTTTATGGTCCTCCTTTCTCACTTGGACCCAAGGTGGATTACACAGAGTCAACACAATTGATGGACGGGGCCCACAGTAAAAAAACACAATGCAATTAGGGTTGCAGAACCAACCAGAAGTTTAAAAACAGAAATGAAGCAAAGCATAAGTATTCATGGGATACATTAAACGGTGCAAAATAGGATCCTAGTTTGAACAAGCAATAGTACGATATTTATTTATTTATTGAAATTTCTACCCTGCCCTCCCCACGAATGGGCTCAGGGCGGCTAACAAATGGGGTCACCAATGCCAATACATAAAACCAGTTAAAACGGGATAAAACAGAATAAATAACCCAACATTACATAAAGTTACTCTTAAGTTTAAGCAAGATGGTATTGAGTAGATGTTGCCTCCATCCCAGTAAAACGGTACCGATCCACCGTGGCACTGAAGTGTGATCGTCATAGGGCAGCTCCGTTCCCAGTTATCAGCCAGGTTTGGTGGTGGTGGTGGTAGTGGCGGCTCCTAGTCAAAAGCCGGCAGAAGAGCTCCGTCTTACAGGCCCTGCGGAACTGTACAATAGTAGAACCAGTAGGATCCTAGTTTGAACAAGCTGTACACAGTAGCATAGACCGCAATCCCAAATAATTTTTCTAAGCAACTTTGTGAATCATTTAATGCAGTGCAAATACGCACGCATGCACACTTTTAAACTTTGCATTCTAAAATCAGCAGGTCAGATCAATAACTTTTAAAAGGCAGTGGGGAGTTAAACCCTGCGTAAGAGTCAGAGGAACCAAATACATTTTCAATAGATGTCCAAAGGCGAGATATATCTGATGAGTCTGTCTGTCGGATCCCCAGAAATAGGTCTTTTCCAGTATTGGCTCCTGGCACATCTTATCCCACCTCTTACATGACTGAACTTTTATGCAGTGCTGCCATTTGTCCTTTGGTAACGATCTGAAAGTAGCAGATGTTTTGGTTTGTCTTGGGTATTATTTCACTATGTGTATGTGTGTACACACACACATATGTATATATACATATAGATGGCCTTTTTTTTGGAAAAAGAGGTGCTGGAATTCTCAAGAGGGAAATGAAGTTTTCAGTCTGTATACTAAAAACTCATGGACTTTTAAACATTTTTAAAAGAATTTTTGTCGAAGAGGTTCCAGAACTCTATTCCAGAACATTCTCCCAGAATAAAAGCCCCGTGGGTCAGGAATATAGATTGGCCTACATTAGTTATTTCACAAGCTGGTTGTATACTTCATACATGACACTTTTGCTGCTTTTTATAGCGAGCTCTTTGCAATAAATAAATTCACTTTTCAAAAAAGGCAGCATTTCTGAATGCAGATAAGGTTGAGCAAAAACTGCTTAGATATGTTTCTGTCTAGGGGCTTTCCCCCTTCCTAATTCCAGGATTGTTCTCACTTTATAGATGCTGCTAAGGATTGTTGTCAGTGGAGGAAAAGGTCAAAGAAAAGAGCCTTGCTCTTGAAACGAAAGGTTGAAAGATTTGCGATGGCATCTCTCGTTAGCTTAACCCGAAGTGGCTTTCTTTCTCTGCTGCAATGTGGGCGTTTGAACTGTGGACGTAGACGGTCTCCTGAGAGCCATGTGTGCCAGCAGAGGTCTGGTATTCATCTTCATTGCCTTTTCCTTGTTCCCACATCATTGCCAGCTAAGACATTCAGTTACATCTCAGCACTCCTGAGGGCTTGTGGTATCCAGCATGTCTGCTTGGGCCTGTTGGGCGGTGAACCACTCCTGGAAAACAATGAAAAGATTTATCAAACTGCAACAACAAAACAAGAAGAGATGAATTAGCTACTTAGATGGATTAGCTACTTAAAGTAATTTGATAGGCTACCACACTTGGCCATTTTCCCATGAGTTGTTTTTTTTTTTTTAACTGAATGGTAGTCTAGGTCAAATAGAAGGGGAAGTAATGGAAGTAGTGACAGACTTCACATTCCTGGGATCCAAGATCACTGCAGACGGCGACTGCAGCCATGAAATTAAAAGACGCCTGCTCCTTGGGAGCAAAGCAATGGCGAACCTAAACAGCATGATAAAAAGTAGAGACATCACCCTGCCAACAAAGTTCTGCATGGTCAAAGCAATGGTATTCCCAGTAGTCATGTATGGCTGCGAGAGTTGGACTATGAGGAAGGCCGAGTGCCAAAGAATAGATACTTTTGAACTATGGTGCTGGAGAAGACTCTTGAGAGACCCTTGGACTCCAAGAAGATCAAATCAGTCAATCCTAAAAGAAATCAACTCTACTGT
>NW_015161435.1:532802-533010 GCF_001447785.1 Gekko japonicus
ACGAACATGAAGTTGAGCAAACTTCAGAGGACGGCGGAAGACCGGAAGGCCTGGTGTGATCTGGTTCATGGGGTCGCGAAGAGTCAGACTCGACTGTGCGACTGAACAACAACAACAACAAAGTCTAGGTCAGTGATTCCTAACATGGGAAGAGCCTCTGCTTGGCATGCAGAAGGTCCCAGGTTCAATCCCAGTTAAAAGGACCAGG
>NW_015161435.1:537197-539492 GCF_001447785.1 Gekko japonicus
CTTGCCCAAGGTCATCCAGCAGGTGCAAGTGGAGGAGTGGGGAATCAAACCCGGTTCTTCCAGATTAGAGTCCGTGTACTTAACCACTACACCAAACTGGCAGAAAGGAAGGAAGGAAGGAAGGAAGGAAGGAAGGAAGGAAGGAAGGAAGGAAGGAAGGAAGGAAGGAAGGAAATATTCTCAAGATGTAAATCTGAGTCTTTAAGAAAGAACCTAGTCCCAGTTTAACATAGGATGGAGTCGGGTTCTCAGATTACACATATTCCAAGTCAAGAGTATTCCCATTTTATGTGGATTAAGTTGGCTACACTCTCCCTTTGCCACCCCAGATACCTCCATTGCTTCCCTAGAATCTGATGAAAGGATATGTTACCCAATACCTGGATGGATGTGTCTGCCATGTAAGAAGCTGCAAGAAATGCATGCATAGTGCATAATGAATAACAGTTCTGCTATGCCCACACATAACAGGAATCCCATGAAAAAGCTTGTCATGCTAAGATCTAGACACAGGACTCCTGAAAATTCCTTAATCAAGATATCTTTCCTTTCCTTCCTTCTGCTGAGCAGCCACATGGGCTGAAACAGAGGAACCAAACTTATATATCAGAACAAAGTTGGGGGGGGGGGAAACCCTCGCCACTCAAAAAGTAACATCAGAATCAAAAACTGAAAGAAGCCAGATTGTCTGAGATCCAGCAGTTACGCGAGCATTAGAAACAGATGAAAAATGGGCAAGAGGAATTTATTCCTAGCTGATGCTCTCAGAGGGCAATCAAATATATATGAGCTATAGTCTTGATCCTACTTGTGGAACACTGGCAGATTCAATCTGAATAAGGTGTCTATGAATATCTCCCCTTTAACACCCCAGAAGGTAAGGAATCCATACATGCCATAAAGGCTCACCACAGTTTGGGAATCTTCAGCTTATACAAATATAGTGGTATTTTCCAATGGGAGGACAGTCCAAGTGCAATGGGAGAACAGAGTTGTTGAGCACATAGATATGTAATATTGTAGTCCAATTCTGTAATATGGCCCTTTATTAATATATCCACCTCATTAGTAGGTAGACACACTATTGTGTCTACTGGTAAATTAAAGGTGGACAACTTTAAGCCCATTAATTTATCCTATGAATAAGAGGTAATAAACTGTTTCCCAGTTTAGATTTGAGAATCTTAACACTCTGATCCATGCCATTGCCTCCAAAGAAATCTGACATAACTCTGCCCATAAGACAAGTCCAGAGAAACATTAGGTGTGCTTAAAATCATACATAAGAAGCGTAATAGCAGCTTATCAAATTTATCAGATATCGCCTTGGCCCCTTCAATCCAAATGGGCACACCTTTTAGCAACTGTGCTTCAATCTTTGCCACATAGGCTGTAGTGGCTGCCAAAATATACTGTCCTCCGTCTGTAAAAAAAGAAACATGAGATGGCCACAGCTGACTGGATTGCCAGTAGAATATGGGGAATGTGGAATATGGGGGTGCCGTGAAATATGATAAATAGAATCCCCAGATAATGATACTGGGTGACCTGTTCAATTGGTCTTCCATCTACTTTCTAATGCTATAAGCACTGGATGGATTGAAATATCAAAACTTTAGTTTTATTATCGTTTATAGAAAGTTTCTCCTCCTGACAATAGCGGGGGGAGGGGAAGTCCATATTTTTCTGAGTCCAATAATTGTTCTCAATAGGATGACTGTATCTTCTGCACAGCCCTGCATAACTCCACACTGCAGTGGAATTTTCTTTGATAGCTCTCCTTTTTTCCACACCAAATATAGGTACGTGAGTTTGAACAAAGATTGCCAATCAAGGTTAAAACCACTGATCAGTGGAGGTTTGCTCTAATTTTCTCCAGAAGTGTTTCAAAGAAATGGTATCAAAAGCAGATTTTAAATCTATACCTGTGACTCCCAGGTAGCCCATTGAAAAACCAATTGAAATAGATCTGGAGACAAAATAAAATAATCGGTAACACTGCCAAAGGTAAGTGCATTCTCTGCACCATGGGGACCAAAGCAGCTTACAGTATTCTCTTCTCCTCCTTTTTATCCACATAACAGTGCTGTGAGGTGGGTTAGGCTGAAAGTATGTGACTGGTCCAATATCATCCAGTGAACTTCCACAGCAAGACGGGGATGTGAACCTGGGTCTCACAGACTCTGCTCTGAAGCTCTAACAACTACATCACACTGGCTTTCATAGGAGGGCTGCTGTTGATCAGTATCAAGCAGCCAGGCCTAGTTAGGGTGGCCACCCTCCAGGTGGGGCCTG
>NW_015161436.1:0-116978 GCF_001447785.1 Gekko japonicus
GGGCCTGATTGACAGTGTACTCCAGATCACACACTGTCCCTCCTGTGTAACTGTGCACTGAAAAGGAAGAGTACCTCAAAGCACACACTGTCCCTCTGGTGCAACTGTGCACTGAAAGGGAAGATGAACCGTGATGACAAACTGACATTTGGGGGTGTTTGCTATTACTGATCTTCAGAAATCACCTGTTAAGCTGTCAAGATCACAATATTCCCTACAACACAGTTTGAAAATGCCTGGCCTAGATCTAGGACATCAGATGAGAGATTAATAAAGAACTGAAGTAAATCAATTCCTTACCATCCACTGTGGTTAGAGGAGTCTTCAGATTGCTCTGAGCAGCACCAGGTACTACCAGTGCAAACCCAGGCCTTTGTTGGAATGATGGTCTCATCTCAAAATCTCCTGTTTTCTCCTTTGGCAATGTCCCATCAAGACGGTCCATTTGAGGAGGTTTGAGCATACTGTTATAGGAGGAAGCTCCTTTAGTCCTGCTAAGAGAAAAACTTCCATCTAGATTGTTAGCTGCCACCTTTTGAGCGATGTATGCATTTAATGCTGCCAAGAGAGTCTTTCTATCAAACTGTTCTTCTGACTTTACTGGAAATACATATTTCTGAGGTTGGTTGAAGGTTCTCATTGGAAGGTTTTCAGTATATTTCGAATGGGCTGCTGCTGAATGTGTCAAAGCAGATGCTCTTCCTTTAGAATTCTGTACCACATAGTTAATTATAGAGTCAGGAGGGATGGTATCAACCTAGAAAGAAAAAGGTAAGTTGAATTTTTCATATGCTAACCATTTCTAATTAGTCAACATGGGAACTCCATAAGAATACATATCACTGATGTTCCTGTTTTAACTACCAATTTAGGCAATGCCTAGTTACATCAATTTCAGTGCAAAATAAAGCTAGATCCTGCAACCTATCAATTATGCACATTTACGGAGTTTGTCTTAATTTGTGGTGGATCACAGATTTTTCCCCTGCTCTTCTTCTACAAAGGGAGGAGTAAGAGCTTATAAGGACATCTTCCCTACTCTCTAGTAAAGGTAAAGGTTCCCTTGCTCGAAAGCCAGTCGAATCCGACTCTAGGGTTGTGGTGCTCATCTCCGTTTCAAAGCCGAAGAGCCAGCGCTGTCCGAAGACATTTCCGTGGTCATGTGGCCGGCATGACTAAACACTAAGGTGCACGGAACGCTGTTACCTTCCCACCAAAGTGGTACCTATTTATCTACTTGCAATTTCTTGCTTTCGAACTGCTAGGTTGGCAGGAGCTGGAACTAGAGATGGGAGCTCACTCCGTCATGCGGCACCCAGGTCTCAAACTGCTGAACTACTGACCTTCCACAGCCTGCAGTTCAGCATCTTAACCACTTGAGCCACCGCTCTCTACTACTTTCTAGCCACTAAACATTTTATTCAGTCATTCCTTTGATATCTTGAGATACCATCAGTTTTTTTACATAAATTTCTAAGCCTCCCTTGGTATCCATCAGACTAATGAGTTGCTTTAGAAATAATGAAAGATAAGCTTTGCAATGGTCATGGCCACTTCCCTTAGCACTGAAAAACACAGCTGTAAAATGCAACCACAGGAGAAGAAGGAAAGCATCGCTATCCTGGCTGAGTCCCAGTGCTGAGGACATATAATCCCTGTGCACCAATAGTGCAAGGATCCTTACATTAAGCTCTACGATCACTGCTTTACTATTTTCAGGAATTTGCCAAGAAACCAGAAGTTCAAGCAAAACATCCCAATAGCTATTACTGTGATAAATAATACATGATTTATAATGATAAACAATTTCTCAGTGTTTTAAGAGTACAAAGCATTTTCTTATCTCTTTCATCTCTATTCTCAAATGTTGTTTTCATCTGTCAGTTGGGTAAGGCAAAGGAGAACTAGACTGAATGGGATATCCAGTATGCACTGTACATTATAAACTGTTGGGGGACTATGGCAATGAAAACACATCACTGTAACACTTTCAAGCTGAAGATCCAAAGATTATATGCATTGGAAAACAATTCTAGAAGTGTAAAAAGTAAAGATGTCTAATAGGGAACCAAGGGACTGCATGTAGAGTTCCACATGTACAACAAAGCATCTCTAATCCCCTTCCCATTGTTGCTCCACCCTTTCTAAATGTTCAGCATGAAGGTCAAGAGAACTTCCAGAAGGGCATTCAGTGACAACTGGAAAGGAAAACTGGCCAGTGCTTTTTACTCACCCACGAGCCTTTTTGGATCCTCTCAACATTCTGAATGCACAACAAACAGCTAGCACAAGATGTAGAGACAGTATCTTAGCAGAGACATTATGAAAGATATATACTAGTTCTCAAATGATGGATTTTAAGCAAGTCTTTTTTATATATAAAAAAAGTCTGAATGCTCTCAAAGATGGGGGGATTGGTGATTTCTCTGCCTCTCTAGTAAACAAACAAGTCCATCAAGAAGAAGAACAACACAGTCACACAAATTGGGTACATGTGTCAATCACAGCCCAGATCACTATCAAGAGAGAACCAGCAGTCTCAGCAGCTTGACAAGTGACAACTGATGTTCTTTTTAAAAATCCTAATTAAAAATATGGCAACCAGATCAGTAACCCTAGTTTGAAAGCATCACCGTTTTTAGTAGCCAATTAAAAGTCGCAGAGGTAGAAAGAGTCTACAGTCATATACAACTGGAACCTGCAGTATTAAATTTAAGTTGTCAGTAGCCATGATGCTCTGTGGATAGAGTCACATTGCTCTGTTCCTTCTGTGATAAAAGCTCTAAACATTCTGAATTGGAAAACAAAGTAGAAATCCAGTTCAGTTGAATTCAAATATGTCCCCAAATGCCTTAACTGGATCATACCACCTCATCTAAAGTTAGCCAACCCTGACTTATTAGGATTGCCAGCTTTGGGTTGGGAAATACCTGGAGATTTTGTGGGTAGAGCCTGGGGAGGGTTGGGTTTGGAGAGGGGAGGGAAACCCTCTAAAGCAGCCATTTTCTTCAGGGAAACTGATCTTGGTTGTCCAGAGATTACTTGCAATAGTGGGAGGTCTCCAGGTGATACCTGGAGGTTGGCAACCCTATGACTTATCTAAATCAGAACAGTCTTTGTTTCACAGCAAACCTCTTCAAAGAAATGCCTAGAATAAAAGGAGAAGATACCCATAGGATGTATAAAATAGAGGTATGAGCTGAAATCACAGTTGAAACACAGCACAGGTAATTGATGCAGTACTGGAGTACTGTGTCCTTAGAACTGTAAGAACAATTATGCAACATGTTACATTAACGAGCATTTATTACAACTTAGAATCACATTTCAGGCCAAGAGGATGGTGAGTGGGAACCACTTTATGGAACCCAGTGTCATCTTCCAAACACTGTTATTTGTGTTAGGGCCATTTCAGTGGTAGCTTTATGGTAGTTGAATACTTCTGGACATTATTATTCTCCCTTACTTCAAAGTTAAAGGGTTTTCACACGATAACCCTGCAGCAGCCTTTTTTTTTTTAGTTCTGAACTGCCATGGAGGACAGAGATTTTTAAATTCCTTTTGCTGGCAACTCTGGTTGCATGACAATGGCAATAGCTAACCCTACCAGATAAGGAAGCAAAGACAGGCTGGGGGGAGGGAGGGAGGGGGGAAGCAAAGATATACTCAGTGAGTAGGCATCAAAAGAGTTTTGATTTTTGAGCCAGAGAGCAAAGATAACTGACAACAGAGGGAAAAAAGTAAAATAGTTCCAGGCCTTCAAGTGACACTGAAGCTATTCCATAAGCGATTGCATCTGAACAGAAACAACATGCAGGCTCTTGTTAAAGGAAGATATTTTTTTGCAGGAAGAGCTGCTATTCAATCACATTTTGCCACCATCGTAATATTTTTAAACAATTTATTAGTTTCCAGTTCTTTGTTGTCTTTACCAAGGATAAATTTTACAACTTACATTCTAAAGAATGGTTCATTTGGCTCTTCTGCAGTTTGGTTAAGTAACTGACCTTCAGAATGATAATGTATTGAAGTGCACATTATTTTAACCCTTGCAGACTATTGGATATTAAAATAGCCACATCTAAGTAGGAAAAATGGATTTCCCCCCCAAACTCTGATAGGCCATTACCTATCAACTAAAATTACAGTTCACCAGACAAAAGCTGTTATTAACAACAGTTTAGCCATCTGAAGTCTCTACAGACCACAGAAGCCAATACACTTCCATTTTAAAATGGTATGAGTTAAAATCATAAGCATGCCTGAAATCAGTAGTAAGCAAATGAAATCAATGCAACTTCTGAAAAATCACAGTTAAGATAATCCTGTGGTCATGAACCAAAAGATTAATCCAGACCCACAAATGTGGACTTTCCATTAGTTCCTATGAAGATTCACTCAGAGTGCTTCACCACAGAAAAAGGAGTCCAGAAGAAGAGGAGGAGGAGGAGGAGGATATTGGATTTCTACCCCACCCTTCACTACCCAAAGGAGAGCGGCTTACAATCTCCTTTCCCTTCCCCTCCCCACAATAGACACCATGTGAGGTTGGTGGAACTGAGAGAGCTCTGATAGAAACTGCTCTTTTTTAAGAACAGCTGTGCCAGAACTATGGCTTGCCCAAGGTCATCCAGCCAGGTTCGTGGAGGAGTGGGGAATCAAACTTGGTTCTCCCAGATTAGAGTCCGCACACTTAACCACTACACCAAAGGCCATATTCAGATATCATGCACAAATCAGAGATTATTTGTTAGGCTTGCATGTGCCTTGTGCCTTCTCTTCTGTTTCTGCATGGCATAGCACAGTTGAAGACAGAACACATTTTTGTGAAGTCCAAATGGTTTACCTTAACAAAGTGAGGCTTTTTTTTCTTTCCCACTATATGGGATCCTGGTTAGGAATCTTGGTTACCAGTGGAAGAAAACAAGCCTCAATTTGTTAAGGCACCTACATTCAGATGTTATGACCAACTGGAGGCAGATTGAAGACTTCCACTTTCAGTCATGGTGCACTATGCAGGAGGAACAGGAATGGGAGTACACAAACCCCACAATAAATCAATGTGTGCTTGTCTCAAACTGTAACAGTTGACTTCAGGAAGACATCAGCCTCCGTCCCAAGTGACTAGCTCTGCCTATGCAATGGGAAATGCTGAGTAATTTCCCTGTTTCCTCAGTACACTACAAACTGCCTGGCCATTACCTTCAATGGGGGACAAGGATTGTGGATAAAAGGATTGTTCTGCTGGTTTTCAGATCTGAACCACAACTAGCATTTTGCAATTTCAAGAACTATGCATGGATTACTGTGTTCTGTAAATGAATAAATGCAGTTTTTACCACATGTGTGAACTTTTATGTTTCATATCCACATGTCCACACTGGCAATTACTGCAGCCTTGTAAATCTTATATAGCATACAATTATTGATGCCTCATTCAAAGTTTCCTTCTGAAGAACTAGACAAGAGAGTATAAATTGCATTCTTCCATATGTGATTCTGAGAATTGTACCTTACATGGTTCATAACTCTTATCTCAAATTCATGGGTACATACAAAATTGCTGATTGCATAAACTAGTCTCAACTAAATTTTAATTAAGAAGGTTTCTTACTATCTCTAATTGTTTCATGCAAACTTCAGGGAGTAGTATAATGTTAAACAATGAACAGTCATATTGAGCGATGGCAGCAGGGAGATCATTAATATACGAAGAAACCACTAGTGGCTTAGGAGAGAAGACAGATCATCATGCTAAGAATCTTGCATAACCTTTTCTGTCTAAGATGTACTGGAGCTTTGAAATATTTTAAAATCTACTTCAGAGAAGCCTGCATGATGAAGGTTGTTAATTAACACCCTCAAGTTAAAAGTGTCGCAAAGCATATAGATGATCAAGCAAAAAATGGGTCTAAAGACTCTCTTTTGATCAAAACTAGTAATGGTTTTGCTTCTGAAGCCTGATTGTGCCAATTGCTATATAATGGGATGGACTGGAGGCTGATTGCTCATCACTTGGTAATCCACTCTGCTATAAAATGCAGTTAATCTAAGATTCAACTGGGAACCACTTGTTCTATCAGGAAAGGAAAGCACACAAATACAGCCTGCTTCCTATGGCACACCCTCTACATTCTTGAACTGAAAAGCCAATATATCAAAATGGCTCTTCATACTATTCTTTCAGCATTCTGGAACATTTGATGCAATTAAATTCTTCTGGGTTGTCAGGTATTCACCTCTGGAAGTCTGGAATATTGCTACTGCCCACCCCCCACATGGCCACCATTTCCTACTGGGAAATAAGTTTACTGCATGGAGGATTCACTGCCCATATTCTTGACCCAGCACTAGACAGACAACTTATATAGGACTGCTCTAAACATCACTAGAGAACTGGGAGGTGGTTTTTGTCCTTTTCAGGTTAGTCTCTCACCAAGTTCTCCAAGTAACTTACCATATCTGCTAAGTTCACATTACTGCTAAGTTCACATCACTCATCTTTGCATGCAGTATCACCTCATCATATGTATGTCTTTAAAAAAATCATATGTATGTCTGATTAAGATTAAGCTCTTCAGATGAAGGGCAGGTAAAAATGCATGCGTACTGATAGATTGTATTTTACCATCAACCTTCCTTTCCATTAAAAGTAGACAAGAGCTGTTTGTCTTCCCTTACCTATTCAGCAACTGCAGATAATGCCCAGTTTATGGTTGTTGCTGGGAAAGAATTGGAGAGGAGCTGCTGGCTAATTGCACATTTCAGTTGTTTATCAACTCTTAGGACCCTACTCCTAATTGAGCTAGGTTTAGACACCTAGGTAGAGAATAAAGCAAGTCATTACAGATGAATATTATCCTGGGATATACTGATCATTAATTAGATGGCACTTTTAATCAGTGCCCTAAGCTACTACTTAGCACTTATCATACTTAAGACTGTGCATAACACTATGTCTTTAAAACACTTTACAAACTGCACTTCATGAATTCCCTGTGTGCCAAGGTATGTTATCACCCCTCCTTTATGTCTACATAAAGATTATCTTGTACTATGTGTATCATTAGTGCCAATTAACTCCCAGAAAATGAATTTTTGAAAAATGTATATTGAAAACAGAACCAGCGCTCAGTCTGGACAGAGCTCTTCTGATGGCAGGAGAAAAAATCTTGATGCTTGATAACTTGTACACAACCACCCCAGGAGATGTCAATCCTATATTAGGCTAAGACTTCTCTTCTGCATGCCTCTCAAAGGAGCTTTCCATGTCAAATGCTAGGATTTCAACAGTCCCTGTATGCATATGCAAGGCCTTGCATATATTTACCAGGACATCTCACTTTTTCAACTCACCGATAGCAGTTCCTTGTATTGAGTTAGAAGATGCTTATAAGACTGCCCCAAGTTCTGAGGGTGGCTTATTATTTATTATTTGAATCATTTCAGTTCCACCCTCTGCACCAAAGGTCCTAAAGTGGGCTTACAGACAATTTAAATAACACAAAAAAATTAAAACACCAGCATAAATTAGTCACATATTAAAATAACATTTAAAAAAATCATATTGGGATTCAATGTCAAGTGGAGGGGTCTTCAAAGTATATGCAGAACTGAGTGCAGTTCTTTGAATCTTAGCCAAAAGGTATATACCATAAAGACACTTCCTTGACACATTTTGCATCAGCTGTCCAAAAGTGGCAAGAGTCACAGGAGGTACTTGGATAAGGAAGGGGGAGGTATTGTGTTATGACATCATTGCTAGGTGCTGGGACAGTCATGGCTGCCTCCTTTACTAGATTCACATGGGAAGGGTAAATAGGAACTGGGCAGGAGGGGGTAGGAAGGGGGCAGGATAAAAGAAGAGGAAAAACCAGGAAACAGGAGAAAGAAACAGACAGACGATGTTAAGATGCATACAGGTTACCTTCTATTTCAATGTATCCAGGAGAGAAACCAAGCGTTCAGGAACAATTAAACAAACACAAGGAGAATGTCTGTACACTCTCCAGGCTTTACCGGTAGTCTGACACCAGGATCTCTCGTTAACCTGTCCCACGCCACAGCTCAGGAGCAGAGATCCCAAACTCCTTCTTGCTTTATTGGACTGGCCCACTTTACTAGCTCTGCACCAGGGCGGCAAACAATTAAGTACCACAGTGGTAGCCTCCTTAGGCAAATGCTTTAGACACAAGCTCCAGTCTTAGAGATCAGGTTGCAACAGAGGAAACAGGTCCAGATAATATTGAGTTTATATTATCTTTATTCAGTGCACAAGCATGCATATAACATGAGACTAGCAAAAGATAACAAAAGATATCTATAGCTTGTTCAGCTCTAGCTATACGATAGAGGTAGGTCATAGTTACCAGGCTGGTGTGCAAATAGTCCAATGTCTCACCAGGGAATCTTGAAGAGAAACCCCATGGTTTTGTGGGCAGCTAGTCCAGCTTGGCTGCCTAACAGTCTCACTCCATGTTAACAGCAAACAGTCAGTCCAAAAGAACTCTTTGCTTACAGAGAGGAATTCCTTTAACTCTCCTCTAACTCCCTGTTACCCATATGGATCATTCCTGATATACCCCTCCTCCGTCACCACCGGGTATGGCCATTTACCCAATAGTGAGAGAGTGGGAAGGCATTCCAATCTCTGGTTACCATGCGTTGTCAGGCAAGGTATGTTTTGATTGGCTAGGAGTTGTGCATCCCACTCCAGCCTCTTCTATTGACCATGTGTCATGTCAGGGAATGCTTTTGATGTGCTAATGTACTGGACATAGCTCGTCCCATGCTTGGGAAGGCGCCGGCAAGTCGCTCTCTCCTGGCAGAGGTGTCAAAGTGTCTTGTATATGGAGATGCGGCCTGGCCATCTGGCAAGCCATTTGCACAGGTGACAGGAATCATGCAGGAGTGTTACCAGCTAGGGCCATCTGGCCCAAGCAGGGAGGATTTTAGAAAAGCCTTTTTCTATACAGTTATGACATCATTGCTAGGTGCTGGGACAGTCATGGCTGCCTCCTTTACTAGATTCACATGGGAAGAGTAAATAGGAACTGGGCAGGAGGGGGTAGGAAGGGGGCAGGATAAAAGAAGAGGAAAAACCAGGAAACAGGAAAAAGAAACAGACAGACGATGTTAAGTTGCATACAGGTTACCTTCTATTTCAATGTATCCAGGGGTCATTTCCTGAGGGAGCGCACAGGAGCGGAGCTCCGGCAGTAAAGAGTCCAGGGGGCGGGCACATGCAACAAGCCCCACCTCCTGCTCCTAGAAGCCCTAAGTCAGAGCAAGAAGCAGCCAGGTAAGTTGCAGACCTCCCCCCGTCCCCCTAGTCCAAAACAGTCCAGTGGCACCTTTAAGACCAAGTTTTATTCAGGTACAAGCTCTCCCTCCTCTGCAAGGACAGATCTGCACCTTCCCCCCCCCCAATAGCTAGCAATCCAAAACAGTCCAGTGGAGCCTGAGCGGTGGGTGTTGCCTTCTGACACACTTCCGGTGATGTCAGGGTGTGTGGCATATGCACATAAGTTATGCTAATAAGTTATGCTAATGAGCTCCTGCACCTATTTTTCTACGAAATGACCCCTGAATGTATCTGAGGAAGTGTGTGTGTTCACACAAAATGTCATACCTTGAATAAAAATTTGTTGGTCTTAAAGGTGCCACTGAACTCAAACTTTGTTGTTCTGTCTGTGTTTGCTTATGCTAACCTTCCTTTTTTGTTCCTGCCACTATGGACCACAGTTGAAATTATAATCTCCATGTGAGAAAAACATGCACTCTATCACTTGTAAGTGCAAAGTAGGTATTTATTTTGCAGCCAGTCCACAGGTAAGGAAGCTTCAAGACAAGCAGCAAGAGGTAAAAGGTTTTCTGTTACAATTGGGAGGGGGGACCTCAGCTGTTGCTCCGGCTTGCCAGATCTGATGATTAACACAGAACGTTCCCATTACATCCAGGCAGCATGCCCAGCTTTATCTTTTTTGCAAAGCAAAAGCCAAAGTGGTAGATACGATATTTGTGTAGCCTTGGGGAAATTCTCCTCTGCAATTTGGGCCAATAATATTTCTCATTCCCATATTTATTTTATGCAGAGTTTTCATTCATTAGTACCCCTAAGCAACTGCAAGCAGAAATTGATATATTTGATAAATAAGAACCTCTGGTTTTGAAGATACCTGATGCAGGCATTTACCAGGGGACAATCAACCTCCAGCACTATCCAGATTTGGTACCAGTTCTGTTTCTGTGATCAGTATTAGATCAAGTAGAATAATGCTGCTTTACCTTGGCATTCTGGATTTTAAATTAGCAAGAGTTTCTATTCCCTGTTGTTCCTTTTATTAACATATCAGGATAAACATCACTTAGAAATAATACATTCAGAGTGCATTTCAAACTAGCATAAAAGCAAATTTGCTACAATAGAATAATAGCACCTAGTAGTGGTAGTCTACAGATACATCCAACAGCCATAGAAAACTGTCTCTGTAATGTTAGTAATTAAGGTCAGTACAGTAGTAAGTTTAAAAACAAACATTAAATAACGTTAAGGTTATTAGGCTATTAACGTTATTGTGATGGCTACCGGGGTCAAGGATAGACCAGCTTGTCATGTTTTTGCCATTTAAATTGTTATAACCTTAAGTCTTAACTCTGCATTAAGCCAAGTTCTGTGCACTAAAGATTCCAAGAAATGGTTCATTCTCTTATATTTTACAGTTTTAGTTTAACCACTACACCAAACAAGAGGTGTCAGTTATCAGAGACTGTTAAATAGACAAAATATTGCAAGAGTGCTAGTGTTTTAAGCTTGTTTTATTCAAAGTTTAATTGTGTTTGTGTCCTTTATAAAGTTTATATCTCTGCTACCTGGCATTACATTTTATGACACACATGGCCTGGCCCAACAAGGTCTCATTTATGTCAGATCTGACCCTCATAACAAATGAGTTTGACACCCCTGCATTACAGATTTGTAGTCGCTTCTCACAAAGTCTCCTGCTGGCCATGGAGAAAAATAAGACTTTCACTTCCCTGGCAGATGGTATGAAGAAGAAGAAGAAGAAACTGGATTTATACCCCGCCCTTCACTCGGAGTCTCAGAGCGGCTTGCAATCTCCATTCCCTTCCCCTCCACACAACAGACACCCTGTGAGGTAGGTGGGGCTGAGAGAGCTCTTTCAAGGACTGCCCTTTCAAGGACAGATCTTGTCAGAACTATGGCTTGCCCAAGGTCATCCAGCAGCTATAAATGGAGGAGTGGGTTCTTCCAGATTAGTCCACACACTTAACCACTACACCAAACTGGCATAGTCCATGAGATCAAGGATTAATAGCATCAATAAGGGGGAAGAGAAATCTCTGGGAGGGTTAAACAGATGCACAGGAACTTAGAATGATAATATGGCAAAGCTTTCCTGAGAAGAGATCTGAAAGTCAGCAATGTTTTGGTAAAATCTCAAACCCTGTGAGCTTTTTGTACCTCTAAATTAAGTTATGTGAAAAGAGAAAAATTAACACATGAAGGTTGGACAAGTAATAGAAACAGTCTGATTTTCTACTATACAGTGCTATTTTCAAAAGAGTCTTTATTTTTTTCTTCCAAGTGTTTGTGTCCCAGCTACAGCTTCCCAGTTATCCATGTTTGAGGGAATTTTGCCCAAAGGCTTTCCAAAAAAATTGCAGCAATGAGATTCATTAGCTGTGTCAGAATACCACAGTGACACATCAGGATGGCTGTTGTGTACAGCAAAACAACAGCATGAATTTTGTCCTTTAATATCAAAAATAGCTTTAACATCTAACCCAGCAAAATGAATATCCTGTCTATGATTCCAAAGGAAGCTCATTTCAAGACACGGGCAAAGCTTTCATACTGATTTTGAAAGTATGGCAGCATCTTCAATCTGACCTGAGATACCATCCAGTGCTTTCAAATGCTTCCCATAACTACACTATAATGGCCCCAGATAGCCTAGGCTTTAGGGTCAGCCAGAGGCAACAGAATAATATTTTCAATTCAGGTCCTGCTACAAATCCTCCAAGTCCTTCCTTTACATTTATAAATGTCAGTCTGCAGACAGATATGGGAAAAGAGGGAACCAACACCAATATAATGATCTGCAGTGTCCAAGGCCAAAACTCACCTAATCACAGTGTGGGCAACCAACAGGATGCAGAAGAGCAAGTCCTCCTCTGCCTGTGCATTCCTGTACTCCAGATGAGGCCACCCCAGCTTTGAGTCCTGAGTTGTCAAGTTGTAAACTGCCTAGGCTCCTCCTTGCCAAGCCATTACTGGTGCATAAGTACCATGTCCTTTCTCCAAAATCACAAGGTCTTTGGGTCAAGGATAATAGCACACCAGTTTCATGAAGGGAAGTTTCTGGTCTGAGGAATTACCCTTTCAATTGATGCCTCAGCATGCTCACACACTTACACATGCCACTTGACCCACTTTTCCCTAACTGATGTTGCCATAAGATAAAATCAATACCTAAGGCAACTACCCTAAGGCTCTGGTGGGTCCACTCTCATAACCATTAGAGTAGAATAGGTGAGAAAAAAACCCTGGCTAACAGCTAACTGGGCAAATGAGGCAAAAAAAAAAAATCCCCACTCAAAAAATTCCACACTCAAAATGTTGGGAGAGAGGGAGAGTACCTTATTTACTTTAATTCTCTGCTCTTATGACAACAGTCTTGAGCATTAACAATTCAGCATAACAACAATAGAACAGCGATAATAATAATTATAACGGTAAGCACACCTATAACAGGTAAAACATAAGATTACCCGGCTCTAACTATATTTTAGATTTAGTTACATAGAAAGAAAGAAAAAACCTTAGCAACGCACCCAGGGAAATGCTGATCGCCACATTGGGGTCAGGAAGCAATTTTTCTCCAGGTCAATTTGGCTGGAGATACTGGAATTTTTTTGTCGTCTTCTAGGCATGGAACAGTGGTCACTGCAGGTGTGGGGGGGAGGTATTTGTGAATTTCCTGCATGGTGCAGGGGGTTGGACTAGATGACCCTGGAGGTCCCTTCCAACTCTATAATTCTTTGAACAGCCAGAGTAGTATCATGGTCACTTCCAGTCAAGAGGGTCTCTAACTTGCACTGGTGAGGGTGGGTACCATGCTAGAGGTGGGTCAAAGAAGCAAAGAGCATGCAGGTGCTCTAAATAAGGCTTTGCCTACATGAACCTCATGTCAGACACTTGTCTGCACTGGTGTCCGTTAGTCCATAGGCTTGCAGCTAGAGGTGAGATGGAGGAATAAGCTGGTAAATGATCGTTTCTGAAGAAATGTGCACGCACACAAAAGCTTATACCGTGAATAAAACTTAGTTGGTCTTAAAGGTGCCACTCGACTCAAACTTTGTTCTGCTGCTTCAGACCAACACAGCTACCCACCTGAATCCAGTAAATAACAGTATACTTCAGACCTAGGGATGAGCAGATCCACAAGATGCTACTCTGAAAAATAACTGGTAGACCTAGGAATGGACCACCAAAACTCCGGAGAGATTATGAGGTCTGAAATAGATCAAGCAATCCACTCTGTATATCTCGACTGCATAGAGGACCGGTGTAGTTAGGAGGGTTTGCTTGTGTATATACACCAAAGACATGGGCAAAGCAAAGAATCAAAGAAATCCTCAATTATGCCTCACGGGAGATAATTATAAATGCAAAGTTTGGCATTTCCATAGGCAACCCCAGTTCTCTACCAAATACTATTTTTATAATTAATCCAGAGTTTGCTGGATTGTGGAATGTTCTGGTTCTATCCCAGAAGCAGTTCCATCGGTATCAGAGGACAGACTTCTATTACTTCCTCTGTTGAAGTCCAATTTTAATTCAACACATTTGGAACCTTAAGGGAGATGACAGATGTAACATGTACAGAAAGGCAGAATTGATCTGGAAAAGTGTCCATACTGACTTGAGTTCAAATGTTCGTATTCCTCTCAAAGGCCAAGCTCTGGAAAAATTAGTGCCACATTTTTGCAACAGAAGCTAGCTATGCAGAGCACTTATTGCTGATCCCCTCTTGAAATTTTCAAGAAAACTGTCCCTCCTCCCTCTCATTTTTTAAAGTTTTTAACTGTTAAAAATGTTAAAAGACAATAATATTTTAATTAGTAAGGTGATGAATATATGGGTAAATGTGTGAACCAGCTTAGCATAATAGTTAAGACTGTCAACTTGGGCCTTGAGAAATTCAGATTCAACTTGTTGCACACCTTGAAGCAGACCTGTCATTTTCTTTCAGTTTAACCTACCTCACAGTGGGCTTTTCTGCACTGGGTATTCATTCCAGCTTGGCTTCTTTAACAACATTGTTTTTCTTCTCTCTTACAAGCATATAAAGGGGGTGGGGCAGCCACCTTGAAACACAGGGAGGGGCAAGTGGCAGCTCAGCTTTAGGTCCAGTGATGTGTACATCTGTCATTTCAGTTGCACAGTCAAGTTCATCCTATGGCTAACAGTAGTGCTATAATGCTGCGAGCTCTCTCTCTCTCTCTCTCTCTCAACTTCACCCTAAATGTAGTGTCCAATTAATTAATGATTTCCTTGGCTTTCATTATCTCATTGAAAAGCCCCAGAGTTTGGTGAGAGCAAGAGTTTCACAGGAGCTTATCCTTTACACTGTTTTATGCTTTAATTCCACTCTTACCCATTTTGTTTTTAAAACTGTTTTCACATCCACATGATATAAATTAGAAAGCAAGAAACCAAAAATCAGCCTGAAAAAGAAAGATGATTTTTGCATTATGGGATTAAAATCTAGCAAATTCCTTATGAATCCACCATTTAGAACATTTTTTTTAAATCTTTCAAACTGTGGTGGGGGAAAATGCAGATGATCCAGTTCTCAGAGATTGCTTTATTCAAAGCATGATAAGTAGTATTAATTTCGAACATATTTTCTCTTTTGTTTTTATTTATGTTATTATTACTTTCACTAGTGTAAAAATTCTGGGCATCACATTGTCCATATATTTTAAAATGGTCATCCAACAGGGAAAAAAACACACATACATTTTGCTTCTATGTGTGTCGATTCCAGTTTTTTTGCTCTTTATTCTCAAGCCTTCATGCTTCTGGGAGCTTGTCTCCACGGCAACACACAATAATGCTGGTGAGTGGTGCCATCGCGGCACTCTTCCCCACCAAAGACCTCAGTTGTATAGATTATTTATGAATTCATATGACATCCCCAGCATCATTGAAATACCTTTTGGACAAATTCTCACTTTCCAATTGCTTCAAAAGAATGACATTCTTAGTCAGTGCCTCTCTACTGAAAACCTGCGTTTCCACACACACCAAAAAAAGCTAAGCAAAAAGCACTAGAGGCAAATGGCACCATTAATTAATTCCTTTAAAAAAAAAAAGACTCCAGTATTTCTCGTTTCTTTAAGTATGGTAAGCACACCTGTTGTCTTGTTCCAAAGCTGCCTTTGCAAGCTCCTAGAACCTTTATTTTACCTAGCAAAAACTGCTTGTTATGCCTAACCTGTTTGTAGGGACATTTGCACATAGTAATACCCTAACAAACAAAAAATATGAATATGCCCTCTCTCTATAAACCAGATCCAGACCCTCTGTGTTCCAGTTCATTCATTCATTCATTTGGCCTAGCCCTTTTCTCTCCCCACTGCGTACTGCATTCCTTTAGTTTATTTAGCACCCAACCAGTGTTCCCTTTAAGCTGAGTTAGTGTGAGCTAGCTCACAGGTTTTTAGCCTCTGGCTCACACATTTTTGTCTTAGCTCAGGAATGATGGCTCCAGAGCAAACTAATGTATGCAGTAGCCAAATTGCTCGCTCATAACTTTAATGCCACTAGCTCACAAAGTAGAATTGTTGCTCACAAGACTCCACAGCTTAGACGGAACACAGTACCCAACTATCACCTCTCCCCTCATCCCTGCTGTGATGCGAAAACAGCACAAACAACAGATTCTTCAGTATTTAACTGGGTATTACTTATTTATTAAAAGCTACCTGGAAGCTCTAGGTCAAAATTCAGAATGCGAAAGAAATTATAAAACACTCATTTATTTACAGATTTACCTTTGGGCCCCGCTCAGTCCTGAGACCTTAAAATGAAGCTAACAGCTAGCTACTGACAGGAAAGCAACGCTACCCTTACTGGCTTGCAATGCTGCAAAACTGCTGTAAAGTAGCCATAAAGAACTCTGTTGGATCATAGAGCATACTTCCGAATGGATCTTGGCAGAATGCAACAGCTCATGTAAGCTTCCCTCAAGCAGTAAAAGAAAATAGGGTTGCCAACCCTCCGGTGGCACCTGGAGATCTCCCCCTATTATAATTGATCTCCTGGTATGGTTGCCAGGTCTTATCTGGCGGCCAGTGGGGGGTCCCAGGCCTGAAGATCTTCAGTGCACATGCTTTGCGCACATGCCACAATGACGTCACCCGGAAGTGACGCCATCAAGCAGGGCACATTGTGGGTGGGGTCTCTGTCATTCGAGGAAAAACCACAGAGTTTTTCCTCAAACGATAGAGCGTCCTCCTGCAACATGCTCAGGTGATGTCATTGTGCTAGGCACGTTGGCCTGAACACGGCACTTCAGGGGCAGGTTTCCCTCCACCAGCTGGATTGGGGTCGGCAGATCAGGGGCCCTAAAAGTGGGCAAACTTCCACACACCCCAGGGGAATGGCAAACCTATCTCCTGGAGAAAATGGCTCCTTTGGAGGGTGGACTTTATGCTTTATACACCTGCTGAGGTCCCTCCCCTCCCCATGCCCCCCCAGGCTCCACCCCCAAAATCTTTAGGTATTTCCCAACCCAGAGTTGGCAAACCTAGAAAGAAAGAATGGCTTAAAGGTCAGTAATATGTAGCCATCAACTACTGAGGGCAGGGAAATAAATAATCCTGGGAAAGAGTAGTGAGAAACATAACTAAAATGGTGACACTAAAGTCCCATTTTCTTACTCCAGTATTTGCAATTTTATTAGACATCACTTACATGCTATCCAGCTTTTCTCTGTAGCCTTTATAACTACACATTATGCTCTTCACAAATGAATGAAAACTAAAATATGAAAGGTACCAAAATGTAACAGTATTTATAAAGCATTTTTCATGTGTGCTTAGAGCACTTTATCTACTTAATCTCCATAATTCTTCGAACAACTGTTTTTTCCTCTGCGCAGCTTATTCAAGTTTATTTTGATAATTGCAGAGCTATCTCTTGTGTTTTTGCTGAGCACAGATTTCACCCAAAGACTTTTATTTCAGAACTCATGCTCTTAACTACTGTGATATGCCAGCCTTATCGCCTTCTCCTTTTTCAGTAGCTATTGTTATTTTATTTTTATAGCTTTACATCAGTATCAAAATCTAACAGAGGAATGAAAGAAGAAAGGAAAAAAAATGGAAAGAGGGATGGGGGGAACATTCTGAAACCTTTAAAAGAACACTTTGAAGATTTCACCTTAACAGTGGCTTTGTTGCCCTTTATCCTTGAATATAAGTTTGGAGTTCCAGACTGAGACAGAATATCCAAGTAAGCAAGGTATTGCTGAGGAGATTTAGCAAAGTTCACATCTTTGTCCAGACCCAACTTCCTCCTGCTACTATCCACATTCTGCTTTGACGTCCTGCATATCAAAATGAAAGGGAAAAAATGTTACCTATGTAATAAAAATACAAAAGTGCATAAATTAAAATAATAACCAGTTTAAAATCTATAGGCTCTAGCTGTTTGTCACCAATATTTTTGTATTTCATCAATAGCTACTGTATCAATCAACTCTACATATTATTCAGCAGTAGGTAATTTACAGGAAAAAACCCTGAATGGGCATGTTTTAACACTGAACAGATATTGGATTTTCATAAATGCAAGAAAGACAACTTAGCAGACCCTCTGTGATGAGAGGTATTTGTACTTTAAAAGGATTGTGGTGATACTTGTAGTTTAGATGTGGGTTTGCAAAGGATCCCTGAAGGCTGAAAAGAGCTGAGGCAGTAAAGTTGGGAGCATCTGGGGAAGCAGGGGAATACAGTTTTGGCAATAAAACATTACATTTACTTTTTCTTTAGGGTGTCCCTTACATGATTGAACCCCTCATTTATCACAAGAATTTCTGCTGAGATTTAGTTCATACTATGATTTTTTTTTAACTTCCAATGGTAGCAGGAAATACCTACTAGAGATGTTATATCCTGAAGCTATACTCTCTTTTTTTCAATGAAGATGCAGAACAGAAAAGGATATACAAGTGTGCTGAAAAGAACTGTTGTGTTGCTTCTCTATGACAATATACAGACAGACAGATGGGGGGGGGGAGAGAGACTCTCTGTCTTTTATTAATCATGGATTTCCTACATACCCTCTGGTCTAGGAGGCGCATACTATGAAGAGCCCCTATGTCAAATTGTTGGCTCAATTAGAAGGATGGAGCAGGGCCAGGGGTCATTTCCTGCAGGAGCGCACAGGAGCAGAGCTCCGGCAGTAAGGAGCCCAGGGGGCGGGCACATGCAACAAGCCCCGCCCCCTGCTCCCAGCAGCCCTCAGTTGGGCCACGAGCAGCAAGAAGCAGCCAGGTAAGTTTCAGAGCCCCACCCCCAGCCCGCCTTCAGGTACAAGCTCTCCCTCCTCTGTGAGGGCAGATCTGCACGTTTCCCCCCCCCCAATACCTAGTAATCCAAAACAGTCCAGTGGAGCCTGAGTGGTGGGTGTTGCCTTCTGACACACTTCCGGTGATGTCAGGGTGTGTGGCATATGCAAATAAGTTATGCTAATGAGTGATGCTAATGAGCTCCTGCACCTCTTTTTCTACTAAATGACCCCTGAGCAGGGCTATCTCTGGACTGCCTTCCCCCATGCCACAAAAGAACTCTGCCAAATTCCTTCATGGCTAGTGTTGCCAACACCTAGTTGCAAAATTCCTGGAGATTCTGGGGGTGGAGCTTGGGAGGGCCGAATTTGGGGGGGAGGGGAGGGACCTCAGCAGGTTATAGTGCCAGAGTCCACCCTCCACAGAAGCCATTTTGTCCAGGGGAACTGATCTTTGTAGTCTGAAGGTCAGTCATAATTCTGAGAGATCTCCAGGTTCCACCAGGAAGTTAACAAACTTATTCACAGCCCATCTTTAGAAGAAAAAGTAAAGACTTTTTAAAAAAAATCCAACAGACATTTGCAGATCTTTTGAACAGGTGAGTTTTGAATCTCTACTGATGGTAGGGTTGCCAACTCTGTGTTAGGAAATTCCTGGAGATTTGGGGGGGGGGAGCCCTGGTAGGGCAGATTTGGGCAGGGGAGGGAGCTCAGCAGGGATGTGATACCACAGAATCCATATTCCAAAACGGCTATTTTCTCCAGGGGGGTTGATCTCTTTAGTCTGGAGATCATCTGTAGTTCCAAAAGGAACTCCAGGTTCCACTTAGAAGCTGAAAAAACCAAGAAGGGATCACAGGTATAGGAAACGCAACAAACAAACAGATACTGTGATATAGATGAAAACTCATGTTAAGTAAGAATCATATTATATTGTAAAACTTGGCAATATTACAGGTCCATCATTCTCAATGAATATCTGGATATAAACTCATCTAGAAGTTGGCAACCCTACCTGATGGAGATTTAACTATGTATTTAAATTTATTAGTGTAACGTTGCTTTAATTTTGGTATTGCATTTCTCAAAAAAGATATATAGTGCCTTCACTTTCATTTTGAAGGAAAGGTTGTTAAAACCTTTTTGAACAAATAAAATGAACTAATTCCAAGATGCCATGATATCCTGGGAAGGAATCACTGCAGGCCAGAAATAAAACATGTTGCACCTAAAAGGCACTTTTGAATTCCTAAACAAAAACATCCAAACTCAGTTTGTTGGTTATAGTCACGCTTGTCATTTTGGTTCTTCACCATGTTGGGAACGGTGTTTGGGTTTTGAAAGATTTCCATCCCCCATAATCATCATCATAGTACAAGTCAGAAGGGCTGGCATGGTGTAGTGGTTAGAATGTCAGACTAGGACCTGAGACAAGCAGGTTTGAATTCCCCACTTAGCTCAGGAAGCCTATTGGGTGACCTTGAGCTCGCCACCATCTCTTAACCTATCCTTCCGTCACATGGTTGTTGTTGTGAGGATGTGGGGAGGAATGTGAAAAGCTGCTTTGGGTCCTCATCCTGATCAGGGAGAAAAACAGGATAAAAAAAAAGCACAAAATGTAAATAATAATGGTACATAAAATCACTGAAAATTTACCTTGGTGCATCTGACTCCTCTGATGAGAATGTTTCAGAGTGCCAGTCATGGATCTTACGGAGGTTTGAGAGCTCACGGGCAATAATGTGTTGTGTGTAATCATCTTGCCAGTTAAAACCTGGAAAATAAAGCCACATAAAATACTGTTTTAGAAACGTGATATTTGGGCAAAATAAATAGAATGTTTAAAAAACCCAATCTTGTATTACATATGGAACTATATGGAATACAAGTTCTGATGGTTAGAATATTATTTTTTTACATTATACTTTTCCAAAGAAGAGCTACAGAGCTCCCTTCTGCTGCAAGCCATTGTGCTAATCAGACCTTTTAAGTACTGTGTTGAACTGACATACTGATTCTTTTAAAATGCTCTTCCAGGAAGACAGTGGGTATGTGATGAGGATTAAAAAGGAGATTATATTTAATGGAATGTTAGTGTTTCTTACTCACTGAGGACCTATAAACCACCATTACAGTTTTGTTTAGTTACAGAACCATTTCACATCTGAGCCAGAAAAAAAGACAAGGAGCTTCAAAACTGACTTGTGATAGCTAACAAAAACTTACTTTTCAAAAATGACTGATACTTTATCAGCCTCGTAATATAAATTTCAAATATTGTCACTCTTTTTGTGGCTTGCTCGGGAAAAGGTGGATACTTTTAATAATTGTGTATGGAAAGCATTGTTCTAGTGAAAACAATTATAATGGGCTGTAACATGTTGTATCTGGGGACCAATTTGAGTTTCCTTTACACTCAACTGTTATGACAAAAAGCTTTAAACAAGGGCAAGGTGTCGTTGTGAAAGCAAATTCCATGCAATTACGCATTAATTACATGCACTATTGCTCACATAGTAATTATACTTAAAATAACACTATAGCTCTAAGAATAATTGTTAGATTTGTAAATGTTATGATTAATATTTTTCATTTATATGGACTTACTGCCTTGGAATTATCTGTAATTATTTAGTATCTATCTATCTATATTATATCACATAATTGCAATTATTGACATTCTACTTTTTTGTACATGGTAAATTATTATTCACTGCTACAGCTATTTGAGGGTTAATTTGCTTTTGTCTATTGATCTGAAGAAAGCATTTTCACTTTATAAAGAATTACCACATCAGAAGTGCTACTATTCTAGTTTAATTGTTTTGAACAGGCACCCTAGATTACCTGGAAATCAATCCCATTGATTCCATTGGGATTTATTTCCAGGTGATCGAAAGAGTGTTCTATACATGGTGGCTCATATGTTGAACAATGTCAACAGCCATCTCAATGTGCCCCCCCTCTGTATAAAATATGAGCACTGGGCAATACATGGTAATATCACCAATATCCTTTCATTGTTTCAGTATACATGCAAGTACAAATAATCAGGCAGTAAATTCAAATTGTGGAATCCATAGGGATTACTTCTAAGAACACATGTTTCAGTTAATGTATTAATACATAAGTATACAATTACTTTTAAAATGTGACTTTCTTTAGATGAATTGTTGGAATCATATTTGGATGATGACATTTATGTCCTACTTTTCAATTAAAATCTTCACGGTGGTTTTAAAAAGTTCATGATGAATCAAAATAAAAATTAAATAATAGCAAACAACAAAAGAAAGCAGCATGGCCCAGTCAGAACAGAAAATTACATTGCTATTGATACTAAAATGCTGTCAGAATTAATATTGCTAAACAGACAGCTACCACTTCTTTATTCTTCTCATTTTTTTAAGTTTGGCCTTTCCTCTGAGAAGCTCGGGATTATGTACAAGTCATTCCATTTTACCATCGCAAGATCCTGTTAGGTTTGCTACTATGGCTGACCAGGAATTTCCACTGAAACTATCTTGGTCCCCATCTAGCCACTACCCCAATGGCTCGCCTGTTGCTATGGTCATCTCTTTCCACCAATGATACTACTATCCAGAAAAACTATTGACATAAAAATATTTCAAATGCAAATCTTTTTTTATTATTGTGGATTTTAATTACTATATACAAAACTATAAATCAGTGCAAAAGTAATCTTCTTTGGGATGATAAATATATTTCTGTAAGCATTATTTTTACAGTCCAGTCAACGAAATATAATTTGAAAGCTTAAGTTCCACTGAAAATATCACTAGGATTGCTGCAACGCCTAAAAGCTATTGTGAATGTCAGCTACATCCTTTCATTGTTTCAGTTAAGAAAAAAACAACCAAAAACTCACCCACGCAAAGCACTATAAAACAGCTCACACAAGGGCATTAATACCAAGTTGACAACTGCACTCAAAATTAGGGTTGAGAAACAGCAAATGATGCTGCTTGGCAATTTCCTGTCCCCTTTGTCTAAGCTACTACTCCTAGTGGCTTGCTCCTGGCCCAGAACTCAATTATAACAATTTAACTCCGATGGCTGAGCAAGATCACAGTAGTGCTGTTGTACACGTATTATTTCCATGTCACTTATGTGGAACTGTGCTGTGGGACACACAACTACCAATTAGCTATCCCTGCAGGAGTTCTGCCTGCACTGTACATTTCCCAACTGGGAATTCCCACAGATGAGCAGTGCAAAACCACATACTGTGGGATGTAGTTAAGACAGTAGTTCTGACAAGTTATTAATTGTAACAAAAAAGTATAAACCAAAATACTGTGTAGTTAAGTAGAGAACCTGAACAAGGGAAAGAAGAGAAGGACATTAACCTCTGCAAAGAACATAAGAACATAAGAGACGCCAATGTTGGATCAGGCCAAAGGCCCATCCAGTCCAACACTCTGTGTCACACAGTGGCCAGAAATACCAGTGCCATCAGGAGGTCCAGCAGTGGGGCCAGGACATTAGAAGCCCTCCCACTGTTGACCCCCCCCAAGCACCAAGAAGACAGAGCATCACTTGCACCAGAGCCCCTAGCTATACCTTGTGGCTAATAGCCACTGATGGACCTCTGCTCCATATGCTTATCTAATTCCCTTTTGAAGCCGTCCATGCTTGTAGCACCCACCACTTCCTGTGGCAGTGAATTCCATGTGTTAATCACTCTTTGGGTGAAGAAGTACTTCCTTTTATCCGTTCTAACCCGACCGCTCTGCAGTTTCATGGAGTGCCCACGAGTTCTTGTATTGTGAGAAAGGGAGAAAAGTACCTCTTTCTTTACCTGCTCTTTCCCATGCATAATCCTATAAACCTCGATCATGTCACCCCTCAGTCGTCTTTTCTCCAAGCTAAAGAGCCCTAAGCGCTTTAACCTTTCCTCATAGGGAAAGTGTTCCAACCCTTTTATCATTCGAGTTGCCCTTTTCTGCACTTTTTCCAAAGCTATAATATCCTTTTTAAGGTGTGGTGCCCAGAACTGCACACAGTATTCCAAATGAGGTCTTACCATTGATTTATATAGGGGCATTATTATATTGGCTGATCTGTTTTCAATACCCTTCCTAATAATCCCCAGCATAGCATTGGCCTTCTTTATTGCAGTCACACACTGTCTCGACATTTTCAGTGAGTTATCCACTACAACTCCAAGATCTCTCTCTTGCTCAGTCTCTGCCAGTTCAGACCCCATCAATGTGTATTTATATTTAGGATTTTTGGCTCCAATGTGCATCACCTTGCACTTGGCCACATTGAACCCCATTTGCCATGTTGACGCCCACTCGCCCATCCTTGACAGATCCCCTTGGAGTGCCTCACAATCCTCACTGGTTTTCACCACCCTGAACAACTTTGTATCATCCGCAAATTTAGCCACTTCACTGCTTACTCCCAGGAAACATGGGCCCCAATCACACACAGAATTTGCCATGGCATACACACAAATGCCAGCCGTATTTTACTGGCGCGATCATATGGACACATCTGGCCAGCGTCCTGCACCCGTCAGCAACCTGTAGCAGTTAGCCAAAGAAGCAGAGTTTAAAAGTACCTGGGAAAATCCACTATCAACTGGTTACGACAGCCTTCTACCATCTTCGGCTGATTAGGCAGTTGGTTCCCTTCCTCGAGCGCAAAGATCTGGCGTCAGTGATCCATGCTTTGGTCACCTCGAGGTTGGATTACTGCAATGCTCTCTACATGGGGATGCCCTTGGGGCAACTTCGGAAGCTGCAGCTGGTGCAAAACGCGGCGGCCAGGCTGTTGATGGGCCTCCCAATGCGGGAGCACATCCAGCCTGTGCTAAAGGCGTTGCACTGGCTGCCAATAGCTTTCTGAATCCACTTCAAGGTGCTGGTTTTGACCTTTAAAGCCCTATATGGTCAGGGACCTGCCTTTCCCTGTATGTTCCCCAGAGAGCACTGAGATCTGGATGCAACATTGCCTGATCCTTCCTGGCCCTAAAGAGGCCAGGTTGACAACAACTAGGTCTAGAGCATTTTCGCTAGCGCACCAGCATATTGGAATGAGCTCCCTAGTGAGATCCAGGCCCTGCGAGATCTCCAGCAATTTCACAGGGCCGTGAAGACGGAGCTTTTCTGCCGGGCATACCAGTGAGAGCAATGGTATGCCAGCCAAGCCTGCCGACCTCCTAAGACATGTATTTTGTATAAATAGTTAACAATGTGGTCGAGGTCCAGTCGTAATGATTTACCGAACCGCTTTTACTTATATTTATTGTATTTATGTAAGTTGTTTATGGATTAACGTTTTATCTATGTTGGTTTTATTAATGTTGTGAGCTGCCCTGAGCCGCTTCAGCGGAAGGGCGGTATAAAAGTTGAATAAAGAAATAAATAAAAGAAATATAAGTATTATGTCTTATGTGCCCTGGCTTGCTCTGTTGAAGAATATTGGTCTATATTACGGGGCAAACTCCATGCCCCCATTCATGTATCAAATTTCAGTTATGTAGCCAATGTAGAACAGCTTATCTGTAGGGAGAGGCTGTGATGAGTTGAGGCAGCAGGAGCGGGTATTAAAATGTTTTTGGTGGAGAAAACCCCTTTCAGCCCAGCAGGCTGTAAGCTATGGTGAGTCATCTCTGGGACACGCCCCATTAATTTATAGCCACACCCACAAGTTTCTCCACCAGAAAACATATTTTTAAAATAATTATTTGTGTATCAATCAATTCAGCTATGCCACACCGTGCTGTATGATTAGCCAGCTGCTGGCTCATCCTGTGCCACCTTCTCCAGTCCTCAGTCACTGCACCCTGCTCGTGATTAGCCTGCCAGGCTCCCTTCTCTCCACCAGCTGACTCAGAGGACCAGTTTGGCGGCTCCAGTGGAAAGATCCAGTGCTAAACTCAACTCATGCCACCTGCCTGGCTGGGGACTGTGCCAAAGACCCCCTGTACTTTTTTTTAGCACGAGCTCGCTGGCTGGGCTGGGGACAGTGAAGGCAGAGCCTCCCAGCCATGGTGGGTCTGCGGTGCAGGTGTGGCCCCCCGAAAGAGCCCCCCTCCTCTCTCTGACTGGTGCAAGGAGGTGCATGCGGGGGGTTATAAGTGGCAGGGTGGCAGCGCCCAGGTGCAGAGCTGCCTGTGGGGTGGAGGCAGACAAGTATGGACAGGCAGATAATGGTTGGACCATAAGAAAAAAAATATGCCCCACAAGCCAAAAAATCCTGGCTATAGGCCTGCAGCCCAGTGCCACTGTCCTTACAATGGTAGCTTGCGTTGATTCTGGAATTAATTGAAGACTGCTGCCTACATCACACTTTCCTGTCACACCACCAGCACAGCTGGTGAGACCAAAGAAACATTTATTTACTGGACACCCAGTGCTTGGCACTATTTATAACAAGCCACCCAGATGAGCATGATGGTGTTACTGGGGTCCTTTTTCCCCTGCCTTGATAAAACCCAGTTATAATCTTGTCTGACTTTAATACCAAGGAGAACAGAGACTGAACACAAGAGAAAGGTTTATTTTACAATGAGGGGAAAAGTAAACTCTGGGTGTTTAGGACCAACTTTATACAAGTGTAACATAGAGAAAAAATGGGATATATCTCCAGAGTATTGCCAGAGAGGCGAGAACACCAGTAACTACCAGACCACTTTGGATTCATTACTTTTTCCACAGCATTCCTAGCCTTTTAAATGCTTCAGTATAACCTTTTAAACTGCAGACCCCTGCCTGCCCCATTGCTTCCCAATAATCATGAAAGATTATGAGTAAGAACCATCAACCAGTGTGTGTCGCACCAGGTGGCCGCACTAGACAACCCACTTCAACCTGGAGTGACTGGGGGCAGAAAAAGATCCCTGATCTGCCTAAAAAAACCCTCTCAATCCCTCTCTAACTCAAACAGCAGTTAAACCGCTCTCCCCACCCCCCACTTCTCTTTGCCCCTTTCCCGCCAAATGTTCTGAGGGTTCTGATTGACTGATGCTAGTCAGACCACTAGGATACAAAGGGGACAGACTTGGCGGTGTCCATCACAGGAACTTTATGCATTTCCATCTTGAGAAAAACATGTAAAGGCCTCCTTTTCAGATTTTTGGCAGTTGAATCACTTTCTATTAGGCATGTATCATATTTCAGATCCCTAGAACATGGGGCAGGACTCTAATACTACCCCCGTCAGTGACCTAGGGAGGGCTGAATGTCTTATTTCAGTTTTTATTTTTATTTTCAAGGAAAAAAAGCTTGGCAGTGTGGCTAAATAAAGGATTTGATTGCTGAGGAAAGAAAGAACAGGAATCTGCTAAATTTGAAATGATACTTCTTGATCTTCTCACCATGGATAGGAGCATTTCTCCAGCTTGCTTCTCTCCTCAATCATCCTTTTCCATTTTGGACCTAACTATAGTCAGCATAGGTCTGTGATGGTGCTTTTGCTGCTAACTATTGTTAGCACAAAATCACAATTTGTGAACTTCTTAGAAGAGTGTTTGCATATTAGGGTGAGTGAAAATATTGGTACTCATGGAACACAAAATGATTACTTTCAAAACTGAAATTAAAGGAACACATCCATAAAGACATAAGGGAAAGGAGCATGAAGCAGGGAAGGGGGCTCCCACTTGCTTAGCTGTGAATTCGACTCTGCCAGACTGCAAGCTCTGATTAGGGACCTGCAGCTAAAGTGGGGGGGAAACAGGCAAATCCCTTTCCTTGAAGAATTTACTGCCTAAAGTCATAACCATAAAATTTAATTTCCACATTAAGTAACAAAACAATAATTTAGTTCTTCAAAATTTAAACCAATATAAAATATCCCAAGTATGATCTAAAATTCCTGGATGCAAAAGTTGAAATCTCATACATACAGCACTGTCAGTTTTTGTTTGTCATCATGGGGGGGGGGGGGGAGTTGACATGGTAAAAATCATCACAAATCTTTGTGCATCACCAAAACACAGCAGCAGCCTTTTGACTCAAAAATAGAATAGTTCATGTTCCCCACTTAATTTCTTTTTTGAAGTTGTGCCTTAAAATTAATTCTTTTTAAAAAGTTTTAAATTAATCATTTCAGCAAATACAACAATAATACAATAATAGTAGAACAAAGATAAACAACCAGCTTTCACTACATCACTGAGTTTTGTCAATATATAGTTCTCTTTTTTATTACAACAGGGCTATAACTTTACTATTTCTGTTATTTTCAAAAGAATTCGGGTTTTCTCAATCAAAACAACATTTTTCAAAACAAGGGTACCATTTCTCCAGGTAATCTGAAGTAGCCAAGGGGTTTTCTGATCTCCTAATGTCTTCTATTATTTTGTCCATAATGGCATAATCCCAGATTTTAGAATACCAGGCTTCTATTGAAGGGGTGTTTGGCATCTTCCAGTTTGTGGCTATAACGTTCTTTGAGGCCAGTATTAGTATCTAAATGAGCTCACATCATATCTTGGGAATGTTTAACTCTTGCCAAAGGTTTAGTAGGACTAGTTGGGGACTCTCTGGTAGTGTGTAGCCAGTTATGGTGTTTATTTGTGTTAATATTAATTTACAAAAACTCTGCATTTTTCTGCAGGTCCACTAACTATGAATATATGAGCCAGCTTCACCACAGGCCTTCCAGCACAGTGGTGAGTTGGCGGGAGTTATACAGTGAAGTTTTGTGGGGGCTGTATACCATCATGCCACTAACTTGACTGAAAAAGAAAATTCAACAAATCTTATCTGAGGTAATCGTAGGGAAGTGCCAGATGTTTTCCCATAGAGCTTCTGTCATTCGGTTTTGCAATCTGTTTGCAAGCTTTTGTGTATGAAGGAAGTTTCGCTGATGTATTAAGAAGCAATGTTTTATATATCCTGGATATTAATCCTTTTGGGGAGTCATTGTTATTCAAAAGTAGTTTTTTATAATCTGTGGGGGTCCTCGTTATGGATTGTTTAATTTTAGGGAGATCGCAAAATTGTTTTAGCTGAAAAAATTCATACCATGGAAATTGGTGGTTAGCTAGATTTTTTAATTCAGTTTTATTTTTATTTTGTCCTTTCTTTAATATGTCACAAAATCTGGTTACATTGTTTTCCCTCCAAATTAATTCTAACTTTTTAATATGGTTTTCCTTTTCATCCTGGCTATAGCATATCAGAACAGGATTTCTTCCCCCAGAGTTTTCCCCTTTCCCCTTTCTCCACCTGCTATTTTATTTCATACCGAAACCCTCAGTTGTGAAGCTCAGAGAGCCCCTATGCCGTGTGTGTTGCGAATTGTTAATGCTTCTGTTAGCTGTCAGAATGTCTGCAGAATTATATGTGATTGGCTTTCTTTTCTGTTTTCACAACAAACAGGTCAACATATAGATGTGACTTTCTGCAGGCTTCCTTCCCAGATTCCCTAGAGAAGCAATATCTATTCTAGTCTCCAGTCTCCATTTTTAGACTTTAAGAACAACAAACCCAATGGTGGTCACATACTTGTAGGGTAGGCTGCCTTTAAAAAATGCAGCTCTTTCCTACCTTAGTTATTTATCAGCTGCTGTGAAAAAATGGTGTTAAATTTTAACATAAGTCCAGGCCAAATTCTCTTTGTTTGTATTCTTTGAATATTTTCCAGGTCTGCCATCAAACCCTCAGCATAGGGCACAGGAATAATTATGGAGGCACTGCCCATTCTCCATTATAAAGGACAACAGTTCCAGTACATAGGAATATTATTTACATAGGAATATTATTTACATAGAGGATTAGCATGCAGGACACAATGTGAATTTGGATAACAAGATGTTTTGAATAACCAAGCTGCTAATAATAGGGAATTTCACTATAGGCTGCTAAGAGTTCCTTCCCATTTCTAGTCCAATGTGCAATCTTACTGAAACTCCCTTGTCACTTTGGCATAACGCCTGCTAGCTTTGCTCTATAGGTAATGCAGAAGATTTCTGCACAATTTGTCAGCATTCTTGAGTTACAGCTTAGCATAACATTATCCTAATTTGAAATACTGACCTTTACATAACACGTTTTTGCCTTCATTTGGGAAAGACAGAAAAAGTATGTGCCTTGCTTGAGCCTCTGTATTTAATGAGAAGCTAGCCCACACAATTATTGTGGGGGCATGGAGCTCTTGTTTCCAAATAAACCCACAGCTTGTGGTTAGTAGGTTCTGCCTGGCATCCTTAGATGCAAGGCTGTATTTTTTGGGTTTTTCTTTTTACAGAACATAAAAGTAAAAACAACCAGGAAATCAAAACACAGCTCTTCTAGATCAACTGTGACGATTCAAAAGGCCAAAAAAGAAAGTGTCCATATTTCCATAAAATTCAGTGAGCAGTGTAGCTGGGGTGAACTGGCACCTCTTTAATAAAGTGCAGTTGGGCATCCATAGAGTGATGGATTTCTCACCTGAAATGATACGGGGATGTGAAGAAAGCCTGAAAAAGATGCTGGTGAAGGGGAGTAGTATATCACTATTTCAGGTGACAAATCTAGCAGTCTACAAAAGTCTGCTAGCTTCTGCTTAATCTAAAAAGAGAGTTGTGCTAGAGGCTTGGAATGCAGCTCATGCATGCAACAGACAGGTAAAAGAAGCCATAGGAGACTACACACAAGTGCCTGCTTTATGCATACAGCCTAGGTAACTGTGATCATTGTTGCATTTAATAGTTGTCAGACTGCGGTAAATTTTTAGTGGTACATATAAGAAGATAAAATGAAATTTGCCACAAATAAGTTAGGATTAAATATTGGACACATCACTAATACTATAGTCCCTCCCCCTTCCCCTTTTTAGAATTAGTCTAAAAAGTGTTTACATTTCGACCACAGGAAGAACCTGAGCATCCAGCGTGTATGTGTTTTAACACACACACTGGTACTTTCCCATATCTATAGAAAGTACTTGGAGTTGTTCTGACCTCAAAATATGCACATTGATTCCTGCCTACATTTGCATTCATACAACCAGCAGCCCCATGTTGTAGCTACTTAATAGTAGCTTATATCAGGGCTATTTTGGGGCAGGAAAGCACAGGAACGGAGTTTCGGCTGGCTCCTGAGTTGGCCACTCCCAGCAGGAACTCATTAGCATAATAGGCCACACCCAACAGCAGAAACTTGTTAGGATTGGCTACATTAGGGGTGTGTGGCCTAACATGCAAAGGGTTCCTGCTACAAAAAAAGCCCTGGGTTTTGACAACAAACAAGGTAAACAGAATAAGAAGCCAAAGGTGGGTGTGGCTGAATGACCACACTTCTGGTAATGTGGGGGTGTGGCCTAATAGGCCAATGAGCTGCTCTGTCAGGGGCATGGCCTAATATGCTAATGCATTTCTGCTGTTGGGTGTGGCCTATTATGCTAATAAGTTCCTGCTGGGCTTTCTCTACAAAAAAAGCCCTGGCTTATATCATGGGCTCATTACTGCAGGGGAATGCAGCTTTCTGCAGACTCCAACCATGAGGTTTATAGCCAGTATTACATCCTTTCTGTAGCTGCTTGGAAATGGGGGTGGGGGAGAGAAGTTAGAACACTAGTATTACATGTACTAGGACAGGCTACCGACAATCATATGCATTTATGCAGCCTCGTGGTAAGTAGTTAGTGGCTGTTGTCTAAATCCACCTTAAAAATATGTTCAATGATTTTTTATTCCACTCTCTCATGCTCATAGCAAGATGCAGTATTTTTGAAAACATTACTGCAAATTCAATAGTAGAAGACAGCACAAAGCATACTGCTTTTTCCCCCTGAGGAATTCCTAATGTCTTATGCCAAACATCTAATGATTTGAGACCCTCTTTAATGCCAATTTTCTTTTCTTTAAATTGAGTACAACTGGTCACATGGTAAGTAAGGCACAATCTCTCCCTTCTGGCCCACTCTGAAGATGTTGATTTATTGAGTGGCACTAATACTTTGTCACGAGAGCACTCCATCTGGTCCCCAGGTAGCTGCCTCATTTCGAACTTCTATATTGGTTTTCAACTAGCTACTGTCTATTCCAACTGAGTATTAAAAATAAAATTGGACAGTTGCTTTACAGCTGTTTAAAGGGGTTCTTTGTTATCTTCATGCAACAGCAGCTCAGAGAATAATTTCCCACTATACTCTTTCAATCCTGGGTTAAGCTGACCTGAACTAGAGCATATTGGCTGCAGTCCTATAATCATTTCCATAGGTCTAAGGTCCCTTGAACTCAGTGGAGTTTACTGCCAAGTAACTATTCAGTGGACAGCAAGACGCATCACTTTGGACAATGTTTGGACTATGTTTTTTTCTAACACATTTTTGGACCAGATTAATTACAAAACACATAATTCTGTGTTGTTGTCCATCGGTCAAATTGTGCTTAACCTGAGTAGGCCATGACTTTTAGAAAACCCATATAATTATGGGCTCTAGACATCTGGCCACAGTTAAGAGACTGTTGAATGTACCTGTCTCATGAAATTAAAGGGATTTAAGAATACTTTGTGTCTTAATGGCACACAGGCTATTTAAGAAGCAAGCGGTTTGGATAATATATCCTAACCTGGTGACCAAACTGAACATTTTAAAAAGGGATGTGTGTTAAGTGCCACAGCAAATGATTCTTACAGAATGGGAGCCAGCAAAATGTGAATACTCCCCATGGAAACTACAGAAAAGAGAACATATTGTAGGCAAACTCATCAGATCAGATCATGATGCCAAAGGGCCCTCAAAGCCAGGCAAAGGCTCAAATTCATGGTTAATGATATGATAGCAGCAAAAAGACAGAAACATAGAGCTACAACAACTACGTACAACAGCCTCTTCCTACATCCTTAGTTATATATGGAAAACAAGCCAGAGGGGATGCCATTGGGCCTTATTTCCATTATGATCCCTCCAGCACAGATGAAACAGGTGATACGGAGCCCTGACAGTGGGATGACAGAGCTAGTACACTCAAGGCCTAGCATATATCAGCACCCTATTTATGCTAGTGGTGAAAAGGTTGCCTGTTTGGTATGAGCAAATTTACCAACATGCACCAGCTCTGTGAACTGCTCTCCTGCAAGGTTTGCTGAGCCTCATTCAAATTCAAGTAGCTCAACCTGTAATTCCAGAATAAAGAAACAAGTGTGTGCTACTATGAACTCATAAACTTCATGCTGAAGCTTGAGAATTGTGACTTACTGCAGCACTCATGATCAAAAAATACATAGAGAGTACAATCATCTCTATCAACAAGAAATTTAATACTGCTTATGTTTAAATATAGTTCTGCTTCTATGCTCTTCAGCTGTTTCCCATAAATTTGTCTTATCACGACCTAGAAACAATAACTATTTGAATAATGTACACAACAGATGCAGGTATAATTCAATCTTCATGCCCCTTCTGTGTGCTGAGATTGCCAGCAATGAAGCCAATTAGTACCAGTTGGTGTGGTGGCCTTTGAAATGGGCACCAGTCTTCTACAAAATTGACTTAGGCCACTGGCTAATTTCAAACTCTTTATGAATATAAAATGGAAATTTGGCAAAGACCTCAAACCTAACAGACAAGTTCTGAAATATATGGCTTGGAAGTAGATACCTTCAGAAATGGCAAGCATCACTGATTTAAAAAGTTTCAGCTAAGAATGTACAATGTGTATTTTTTCCTTTCTTTTAATTTTCATGCATGATTGGGAACACCAATTTTATCCCAAGTATTGACTTTGAAAAATTTATGTTTTCATTTGTTTCTTTCAAGGAGGTTATAGGGGTATTTTAATGCAATTTTAATGCCTTTTATATACATATTATTCCATTTATATATTGCATATCATTTATATGTCAAAATAACACAAAATTATGTGGGGAAATGTGCTAACTTTAACTGGAAACTACTAAGGGGAGAAAATGGCACCAAAATACTCAGGAATTCAATGTGACCATGGGAAAACCAGATTGAAACAAGAATGTGCTAATAGAGCAGTCAGACTGAAATTTTCAGTAACATCCGTAGCCATAATAGAAAAGAAAGAGCCATCATCTAATGTTATCATGTCATTCAATCTCTCATTCAGATCAGGACTTTAAAATCGCTATTTTGGCTAACAGGTTAGAAAAGTTTATTCTAGCAAAAATACATACAAATCAGCCAGGACTTAATTTACATGCAACTGTTGCAAAGTTTTAAAGGCAATATTTCTAACAAATGTTGTTAATATGGTTGGGAGGAAAGGACAAATGTAGTTTTGTCCCCAATGTGAAGAAACCATAAAAGACTCTATTTTCAAAGTGTATCAAAGATGTCTCAGAACTCATTAGATCATTAGAAGGCTGACCCTATAGAAGGCAGATGAAATCCCTCTGGGGCTTGCTCATGGGGGTTTAAACAGGGCTTCTAACAGGGGAGTTGCGCTTGGGAGTTTGAGGGGGAGCAGGAGAGAACCCCTCTAGTCTCAGTTTACTGAGAAGGGACACACAAGCTCCACATCAGCAAGGAGGGTGGTATGCTGCTGTATCCTTCTAGCTACAGAAATCCACACTACTTCAGGTAAACACCCTATTTCACTCTACGATACCTATAAAAGACTAACCAGTTATGAAGGTAGAAAGCCAATGGGGGAGCAGGGACTACCCAGTGTTTTGTAGAGGGTGCCATATGTATATATGGTTATGTACCCACTGGGCGGAAACCATGGGTGTGTGCTCGCTGCATGGGGCTGTTGGTTCTCAGGGACCAGGTTCATTCACTTGAGGCTAGGGTTGCCGACTTGAAGAAGCTGAGGCAGAGAGAGAGGTTTGGGGAAGAGGTGGGCTTCACTTGAAACAAAAGGGAACCAGGCTGCTGGCAATTAATATCAAAAAGGCGGCAGAGCGACTTAAACGTATCCTGGGGGAAAGATGACAGAAGCTGGAGAACAAACACTCAGGGTAATATTGATAGTGTTAGATTCACTGGCATAGTAAGCCAGCAGGTACACAAGGGCAACATGCAGCAGTGGCTTTTTTGTTCTGTATGTGCTAGCAAAGTTACAGAATCACATAAAGCCAACTGTCAGTTTCAAACCAATAAGAATCTTTTATTCAAAGAACTACATTTTAGATAGTATAGGTTGAGAGGAAGGAGTAGAATCTAATCTGACTAGCTGGATTTATGCAGATGCACCATCCATGGTGCCCAACATGCGCTCCTTCTTTGTGTGTGTGTGTGAGAGAGAGAGAAGGGGGAAATGGAAAGAAGGAAGCAATTTCATGAGAGTATCAGTTTACACATCAAAGGGACAGAGGCAGAAGAGTAAATAGGGTTAGGGTTAGAGTTAGGATGCTCACAGTTTGGACTATAAGGAAGGCTGAGCGCCGAAGAATAGATTCTTTTGAACTATTGTGCTGGAGAAGACTCTTGAGAGTCCCTTGAACTGCAAGAAGATCAAATCAGTCAATCCTAAAAGAAATCAACCCTGACTGTTCCCTGGAAGGCCAGATAATGAAACTGAAGCTCAAATACTTTGGCCACCAAATGAGAAGGGAGCACTCACTGGAGAAGACCCTGATGCTGGGAAAGACTGAAGGTCAAAGAAGGCGGGGACGGCAACGGATGAGATGGTTAGACAGTGTCATAGATGCAATGAACAAGAAATTGAGCAAACTTCAGAGGACGGCGGAAGACAGGAAGGCCTGGTGTGATCTGGTCCATGGGGTCACGAAGAGTCGGACTCGACTGTGCGACTGAACAACAACAACCTAAGGGTTACTTAAAAGTGGGGATGTACTAGCACCCACCTGATCAAACCTTTGAGGCTGATCCCAAGATGGAGAAGGAAATACAAGAGTTGACTAAAGCAGATAACTGCAACTACCCTCACATTGACTGGGTAAACATGTGTTTGTCATGCTGTAGAAATGAGATTCCTTGACATCATAAATGACTATCCACTGGAACAGTTGTTCACAAAGCCAAACAGAGGGGTAGTGATCTTGGTTCTAAGGGGGTCTCAAGACCTGTTGACAGAGAGGTCATTACCCCAATTGAGAACACTGACTACAATACTATTACATTCAGCATTCATGTCAATGGAAAGTTACCCGTAAAGTTCAAAACTGTTACGTAATTTTGATTTCAAAAGAGAGGAAACAGGAAATTAGATGTCAGTCAGACTAATATCTGTCACAGGCAAATTAGTAGAAACTGTAATCAAGGACAGAATTATTAGGGACATAGAGGAATGAAGCCTGCTGAGGGAAAATCAGCATGGTTTCTGCAAACAGAAGTCCCGTCTCACCAACCTTTTGGAGTTCTTTAAGAAGGTGAACAAGCATGTAGACAACGGTGACCTGGTAGACATTATATACTTGGACTTTCAAAAGGCTTTTGACAAGGTACATCATGGAAGACTCCCGAGTAAACTTAGCAGTCATGGGATAAGAGGATGGCTTCTCTTATGGATTAAAAATTGGTTAAATGACAGGAACCAGAGTAGGAATACAAGGACAGTTCTCACAATGGAGGGAAGTAAGCAGTGGGGTCCAACAAGGATCAGTATTGGGGGTGGTATTTTTTAATTTATTTGTAAATGGTCTGGAACTAAGGATGAGTAGTGTAGTGACCAAGTTTGCAGATGACACAAAATTATTCTGGATGGTGAAAACCAAGACTGACTGTGAAGAGCTCCAAGAGGATCTCCACAAACTGGGTTAGTGGGCAACAATGTGGCAAGTGAGGTTCAGTGTTGATAAGTGTAAGGTGATACAGATTAGGACAAAAATACCAGCTCCAAGGACAGGGTAATGGGGTCTGAACTTGCTGAGACTGAGAGGGGGAAAGATCTTGGGGTTGTAGAAGGTAGCTCAATGAAAATGTCAACCCAGTGTGCTGAAAAAGACAAATTCTATGTTAGGGATTATTAGGAAAGGCATTGAACATAGAACAGCTAATATTATAAAGCCCTGTATAGATCTATGTTGAGGACTCATTTGGAATACTGTGTACAGTTCTGGTCACCATATCTCAAAAAAGACATTGCAGAGCTGGAAAAAGTACAGAGGAGGGCAACCAAGATGATCAGGAGGAAAGGCTGAAGGGTCTGGGACTTTTCAGTTTAAAAAAGAGATGACTAAAGGGGGACATAAAATTATGCATGGAGTAGGGAGAGTTGACAAAGAGGAATTTTTCCCCCTCTTCCAAAATTTTTCTCCCTCTCCCAAATATCCACTCAAGGGCATCAAATGAAGTTGATAGATGGTAGATTCCAGACAAACCAAAGGAAATACTTCTTTACACAGAGAGGGATTAAAATGTGGAATTCACTGCCAGAGGATGTAGTGATGGCCACAGGGCTAGTCAGCTTTAAAAGGGGGCTAGCTAGATTCATGGAGGATAAGTCTATCAGTGGCTACTAGACATGGTGACTGAGGCTAATCTCCATGTTCAGAGGTAGTCAGCCTCTGAATCCCAATGCCAGGAGTCAACATTAGGGGAAGGCCACAGCCTCTACACCCTCTTGATGGCCCTCCAGAGCAACTGGTTGGCCATTGTGTAAGATTGCATGCAGAACTAGATGGACCACTGGTCTGATCCAGCAGGGTTCTTCTTATGTTCTTAACTTAGTAACATACCTAGTTTAGAGGGAGTCTTTGTCTACTGCACAATGGGAGTGTGATCCTTCAATAACAGCTTTGCATCTGTCTAATAACATTTAATGCCAACTCATGCAGCAGATTTCAGTGCTTCATAGTAGAAAGTGAATTCTCTATTGTGCATAAATCAGTTAGCATGCAAACAACTGGTAACTGACCGAATGAACAACCATGCCAACTAGGCTAGAAATATGCAACAGAAGGTAAAGGAGCTGATTCCAAGGCCTTCAACATGGCGATACCATCTGACAGGGGACTGCCCACCCCCCACACAAATGATTAAGCACATTGTTTACTTTCTCTGAAGCAAAGGGCTCTAATTCCCTCTCCTGTGCTGTGAACTGTAGAAGGGGTGTACACCTCATTATGTAACTCTGCTGCTCACACCTGTGTGCAAGCAAAGATAGCAATGGTAGTGGAGTTAATACTTTTGTGTACACTGGGGAAGGCAGGATTTAAAAAGCCCCTTGCCTGTGTCTTCAGTAATGTGGGCAGAGCCAACACTGCCAACTTTTAAATCCTGGCTCAATGGAAAATATGTCCTCTCTTAAAATTAGTTGCCAACCAGGGAGCAGGCAATTGCTAGTTGTTTGGACCCATTCCCATGAATTTAGCAGCCTGGGGAAAATACCCATTATTGATGAGAGACAATGTTGTTCTAGAATGCAGTGGGGGAAAGAAACCATCTGTTCCACTGCAAAGTTGCTTGTATTTATGCTACGTCAGAGCACTGGAAACCTGCAAATGAATGGGATGCAGCAAAAAGCTTCTTGCATTTATGCGTCTACAGACACAGCCAGGAAAAATAGAGTGGATTAACATATTTTCTAAATGCACATTTACCTGTCACAGGGTGAAGTAAATTTAGTGTTCTGCCAGGAGTGCTGGGTATTTTTTATTTAAAAGTCAGTTTGTTCGCGCACATTTAAATGCTATAATTAGGCCATTCATTCTGTATGACTTTTATTACAGTGGCTTAAGTTTTAATTTTAAGGGTGACGAAAAAGTGAAGAACTCTCATAAAGGTTTGTAGGATCCTGTACGGGGTCAAAACTGTTTGAAAACAAACCCTCTTCTTCCTGAAAAGAAACCCTCCATATTCACAGCAACTCATATAAATAATTAAGTAAACAAATAAATAAATAAAAGGTCAAACAAAGGTGCAGAAGTTTCCCACTGCCAAGTCACCATTCATTACTTTCTTGCAATACATAAGATCCGCCGCAAGAAAAAGGGTGCCTGGTAGGGTAGTCACCACCCCTATATATATGTCTGTGGCCCTAGGTTAGATTCTGTAAAAATGGGATTAGCACCTTCTGTAAGCCGCCCAGAGACCCCCCAGGGGTTAGGGCGGGATAGTAAATCGAAATTAATAAATAAATAATAACAAAACATAAAATGAGAGTTTTTGGCTAAACATTAGGAAGCACTTCCTGACAGAGCAGTCCTTCAGTGGAAAAGGCTTCCTCGGGAGGTGGTGGGCTCTCCTCCTTTCAAACAGAGGCTAGATGGCCATCAGACAGCAATGCTGACTCGGTGAACCTAGGCAGATCACGAGAAAGGAGGGCAGGAAGGGTTGCCACAGTGCTTACTTCTTGTGCCCCTTTCTTGCATGCCCAGGGAAATGCTGATCACCACTTTGGGGTGGATTCCCCCCCCCCCCCCCGTTCTGGGCATAGAGCAGGGGTCACTGAGGGTGGATGGGAGGTATTTGTGAATTTCCTGCATTGTGCAGGGGGTTGGACTAGATGACCCTGGAGATCCCTTCCAACTCTATGATTCTATGATTCTAATTCTAGCTGGGCAGAAAACTGCCCCCCCCCCAATTTCCAGAAACTTCCCAAGCTGCACCTGGCAACCCTACCTCCAATGGGGAAATGTTTTGCAAAACCACAGACTCCCACGTTGGAATGGTAAAAGCAGAAAATGTCCTCTTAAAGATTTACGTCACAAAGTGTAGATGCAGGAGGGCTGCTTTACCAGCAGTGTCACAGGCACTATCCGATACGAATCCATGATATTTACACAACACAGCATTCACTCTCCCAAGTGGCATGCTTAGCTGATCGAAAATTTGTTCCTAGAAACAGGATACAGGGATTTGAGTACTGTGGGGAAAAATAAACGTCCCTGCAGAAAAGACACTAGCATGTCCCTATAACAAAATGAGAACTGGGCAATTGTAGTGCTTTACATTAATAATCTGAAGAGAGGCTCCAGACTGCTGCACACTTGATTTACAGCAGCAGAAGGACACAGAGATTTTTTTGTCCTGGGCAAATGGAGCACAATGTACAGCTCAAGCCCACTTGAGTGGTATAGGATCTTACATTAGCCACTGTCTACAGTGGACAACTGAAACAGTACAAAAAACACATAGCTACTTTCATTCCTTGGAAGCTGGAGTGGTTGATTGCCATGTTCCAAGTCATGGCCCTCAATGAGAACGCTGGATACTAAAGTAATAATTATCCATTTCCAAAGACATGAACATTGCAGATAGAGCATCAAAAGTAGCTCTTACAATGCTCCTTTCCATCAGTGGAGATGAAGAGCCCTCTTAAGCAGGGACTGAATACCAAAGAAAGGTGATTTCTTTTTAGACAATAAAGTACTATGGTATTATCATACGTTTCATGTGTTAGAACAGCTGGAATCTAATTTATTGCGCCCATTCACAATGACACATATATAGACTGTTTTCTCCGATTTTTAGCAAAAGCATTACTGACCTGAATTTTAATGACATTATAAGACAGAACAAGAAAGAGGGGAAAAGTACAGTTGTGATTTAACCAGTTTAAACAGTTAATTCATTGGCCAAAAGTTACTCCAACACTTTACATGCTTGGACAACTGCTGGAAGGCAGTTATTTATGAATTTTAATTCACATATAAAAGCTGTGAAAAATGTATTGCATTAACAGCACAGTCAGGAGTGTGTGTAAAAGTACTCAGGGAACCAACTGCTATTGGATTTAAGAGATATTGGATTTATACCCCGTCCTTCACTCAGAGTCTCAGAGTGGTTTACAAACTCCTTTCCCTTCCCCTCCCCACAACAGACACCCTGTGAGGTAGGCAGGGCTGAGAGAGCTCTGAAACTGCTCTTTCAAGAACAGCTGTGCCAGAATTATGGCTTGCCCACGGTCATCCAGCCAGGTTCAAGTGGAGGAGTGCCCAGTCCGCGCACTTAACCACTACACCAAACTGGCTCTCTAGTCGGCTCCCTAAGCCTTTTCAGCCCAGAAATGCCCCCTGGAACTGGAAGAAAGTTATACTAGCAAAATCTGTGGTGTAGCCAGTAGGTGCCCATGGAGTCTAGAAAAAGCACACACACACACACATGCACACACAGCCTTCACATTCCTGGGGCCCTAACAACCACAGGAAGCCAACAAGCACCATGCTCAGCCCCTAGCCAAAGCCTATCCTCCCAACATGGCTAATGGCAGCCCTCATAGACCAATATAAGTCTCAGTCCATATACAGTCAGCCCCAAAACCATGGGACTTAGCTTCTTGAACCACAGTGGCGGCTCACACACACTTGAGCAATGGGTGCACCATGCAGGAACACGAATCACCAGTAGTACAGATGGGGAGAAGCAGACACAGAGGACCAGCAGAACCATGCAGTCCTATCAACCCCCCCCCTAGACACAAGTGGTGCTCCTTTTTCTACTACAAAGGTGCACCATGGTTCTCTCTCCCATGGAAGGAGAACACAGCCCAATAGCAGTGCTCCGGCTCTGTGGTCATGCCACGGATGTCCCACTATGAAGCAAGGTAAGTCCACCACCCCATGCCCGCAGATTCCCTTTCCACACCCCAGGGCCCCCTCCCAGCCAGGGGCCATAGCCGCACTGGGGAAGCCAGCCCGAGCAGATACTGGCATGGCACATGGCCAGCCAGGGCTGCTGCCAACCATGGCCCCCTGGGGTGCCACCTGAGACCCATCCACTACCAAGACCAGCCCAAAAGAACCCAGGCAATGATCAATGTATACAGCCATGTAGTCACACAGGTAATTACTGTGCTTCTCCCCTTCCTCCACCTGCCACATGAGTGGCCAGCCCCCAGGTCAGGCAGGCTGTCCCGAGAGTGCAGAAAGCAGAGACTACCTACCGCTTGAGAGCTGTCCAGTCCTTGTTCTTTATACTTCAATTAGAGAAAAGTTTTTATTGCCTTTTGAAATAATCTCTTGCTTGGCTTTGCCTTTTTGCTACATTTAAAATTAAGCATCTACTATCAAAATAAGTATTTTTTCAACATGCAGCACACAGTGATTGGGCCCATGAAAATTTAGTTCGACTAAGGACTGATTCACTGTAATAGAGTGTTGAAGCCTGTCCATAAGTCCTATCTTTCAATATATTCCTTTTGTGGGCCCAGGAGCATTGAGGGTCGTATGTGGGGAAATGAAACACACCACATGGGTTTGGAGAAATAAAGTGGCCACAGCTTTTATTGATTACACTACAGGAGCATTGGCACAGCATAAGGACAGATCCTGGATCGGGTGACCCCGCCTGCTGTCCAATGAACCCTGCATCCTCAGTCCACCTGCTGGGGTGCTACCAGGAAGTGGCAAACCCCAGGGAGCCCCATGGGCACCGGATGCTGCATGGTCCCTTGCCACCTGATGTTGAGAGCCCCATTGACAGCTCCCGAGCTGGGCATGCCGTTGAGTTGGCTTTTCCCAAGACTCTTTAAGGGAATCCTCCAAACTGCAGGATGCAAGCACACAGGTACTACCTCCCTAACCAAAAGGATCCATCTCATGCCCAAACTGCTCCTTTTGCTTTTGCTTTTTCAAATCCTTTGTCAAACAAAGATAATTTGTAGCCATTCTGATTTTACTGCTTGTATGAAAAAAAATCTTAATATTGTGCAGCAAAAAAATGCTAAAGGTTTTCATGGCACAGAAAGGTGTTTATGTCTGCTCATTTATTTTTTGTTATGGCATTAACTTTTGTCCTACATCTTACTAAACATTGACATTTATATTACCTATAGCTATTGTTGTCTATCACTACTTAACAGTTTACAAGGGCAATAAATAAAGCACACTTAATCTGGGATTGTTTTTACTGTGTACAAATAATGCAATGCTATATACAGTCACCAGATGTCACTACATGTAAAGCATCACTGCAGAATACTGCTGATGATGACATAAACATCTTCTGCACTGGACTTCAGTAGAACCAGAAATGAAATCAGAATGGCATACTGGTGATGATAAGTTGTTTAGGGACTCAGCAAAATGTCACCATGATTTAAGGAGAAAAAACAAGTGAACCCAAGGGAAAGTATTTCAAAAGCTTCACCATGTGAATTAACTAACAAAAAAAAAAGTGCTGCAAAGTGCTGCAAAGAGGTCACATGTAAGGTTTTGGGCTGGGAGAGGGAAGGATCGGGGGCGCAGCAAACGGGTGTGATCGCACCGCAACATCTGGGAAGCGGTGTGCACCCGTCCCCGATCCGGCCCTTCAGGCCGAAAACCCGCTGCAAAAAAGAACCACCCCTAGAAGTGGACTTACTAGAAAGGCCGCGACAAGCATGGCTATGGGATCGCCGGTGCGTCCTTTTGCCAGCGCATCCGAGGCTCCTGGCTGAACTGCGCATGCTCACACATGCGCAGTTTGGCAGCCTCCCTCTCTGCTTCGTCGCTTTCTCCCCGGTCTCCCCGGCATCTGATCGTGCCAGAGAGCAAGTGCGCGGCAGCTCACGGGATCTGTGTGATCCCGCCGCCGCGTGCCTATTTTGGTGTGGCTTTCAAAAGCCGCACTTTGCCCACGCATTGTGGCAGGGACCCATATTTCTCGAAAACAAAGTTTGAGTTCAGTGGCACCTTTAAGACCAACGAATAAAACTTTGTCAGTCTGTCTTAAAGGTGCCACTGAACGCAAACTTTGTTCTACTTCTTCAGACCAACATGGCTGTCCACCAGGATCCATGTTTCTTTAAAACCTTGAGATAGTACTCTACAGATCTTAAACTTGTCTTTCCATAAGTCACATCAAGACCATTTGAGAGGGGGATCACTTGTACAGTACATGCCTTGGGGCTATATCTTCCCATTAAAGATGATAGTGTCATCGCTCCCATATATAGCAGTAGATTTATTGTTCATGGCTGTTGACTTTCACAATTTAAACATATTTGAAACATTAAAACATCTGAAACATATTTACAAACAGACAAAGCTAAAATTCTAAAACCTCAACTCACATTCAGCTCAATACATCAAGTACAATTCAATTGGGGGCATTCTAAAAGACACTATTCACTCTGATCTTCCTGGCTGCCGGTGCAAAAAGAGCCAGTCTGTAAGAAACAGAAGAGTCCACATAAGAGAGCATAAAAGCTAGTTTTTCAGAATCTGATAAAATTGCAGATCAACCAGAATCTTAGCCAGGAATTTATTCTTAGGACCTGAATACAGAGGGCAGGACGAAACGTGGCAGATCTTCCACTGAGCTGCCGAACAGACAGATACATTGGTCAATTGTAATGTTGGTATTTTGACCTTTTAATAACTCATCTGGCTGCAGCCTATGATTCTATTGATAGAGACCAACTTTGGGGAAAGCTGGCAAAGACTAACCTTGATAAAAGACTGCTGTTCTTAATATGGGAGCTACACTCTGATACATATGCACAAATTAAGGTAGGTATTTTGGGTTCGGCAAGGGAGTAAAGCAGGGGTGCGTTTTAGTCCCTTCTGCTTTTCAGCCTGTATATAAATGACATCGTCCTGAGACTACCAGGTCTAGAATTTGTCCCACCCTCCACAGGTCATCAGAGGCTGAGTTCAGACTGGCAGTTTGCCCCAAAATAGGCACATGCCAGAAACGTTTCACAAACGGATTAAAGGGGCCGTTCACACAGGCACATCTGTCAGGTGTTCCCCAGCCACACTCAGCCCGTCTTGTAGCGCTTGCCTCCCGAGTTTAAAAAGTACCTGGTGAAAATGGTGGGAAACTCTGGAGAGCGCCGTCATCCCGCATTCATCCCGCACCAACAAAGTGTGAACGCAGAAAGCCACAATTGCTTGTGTGCTTATGCGCATAAGCACATATCTCCAGATTACCAAAAAGAAAGCCGCACTTTACAGCCGCGCCTCCGCCAGGGGCGGCCAACAGTGCGAACGCTCCCTTGCGCCTCCTCTCTGGTATGCTCCTGCATCAGTTGGCGCAGTGTGACCGGGAAAACCCAGAACAGTTAGTGCCAGATCTTTTTGCCATGACTCCCTCGCACTTCAAACTGCCAGTCTGACCTCAGCCAGAAAATCTCAATCCTGTTGTATGCCGATGACATGTCATTAATTTCTCTAACCAGAATAGGCTTAAAAAGTCTTTTAGATTGCCTAGGTGACTGTGGATATGAAGAGAAACTGTCAATCATCTATAACCAAGTAATGGTTTTCCAGAACAGACCACAAAAGTACCTTAGGAGCATATGTGGCATATCAATTGAGCAGTGTAAAACCTATAAATATCTGGGCATAACCTATAGTGAAACCTTGAATTGGAATGTCCATCTAGCTTCCATTAAATCCACAGCTCTTAAGATCACTGGAGCAATAAGGAGATTTTATTACACCAGAGGTGGTTTTCTTATAGACCTGGAGCTGAAGCTTTTTGTATGTAAAGTTATCTTCCACTTACTATATGGAATTGACGTTTGGGGCTGGATCTAATTCTTAATAGTCTAGAAACTGTTCAAAATTCCTTTCTAAGACATATTTTAGCATTGCCAAAAGGACGCCTGCTGCCTTGCTAAGGTCAGAGCTTGGCCTGCCCTCAGTTAAGGCCCGTGCCCATTTTACAATCTTAAAATTATGGAAGAAAAACCAACTGTCTAACACTGTCTCTTCTTAGTTCTTCTGATTTTCTGTTTAGACTCAGACTGCATAGAACATGGAGATTTTTATTTTATTTTCTTGGATTTTCAAAGAGAAAATCAGCCTGAACAGGATGCAAGTCAGGGTGGAAGCTGAATTGTCAAGGGAATGGTAATTTTCCAACCCAATATCACTCTGTCATTCTCAGTGGCTTCCTCAGACATAATGGAAATGATATACAATCTAGGGTTGCCAGTTCTGGGTTGGAAATACCTGGAGATTTTGGGGGTGGAGCCTGGGGAGGGGAGGGTTTGTGGAGGGAAGGGACCACAGCACTATACAATGCCATAGATTCCATGCTCCAAAGCAGCCATTTTCTCCAGGAGAACTGATCTCTATTAGCTGGAGATCAGCTGTAACAGCAATCTCCAAGTCCCACCTGGAGGTTGGCAACCATAATACAATCCCATAGCAGCTTCTGAAGTCTGGTTTTTAAACTAAGAAAATAACTAGGAAAGCATTCAGCAGCTTTTCCATGACCATCCTTCTTCCTCTCCATCTCAAAGCCTTCCTAGGCGGATTGTTGTTTTTAAAATTGCATAGAAATAAAATGGAGCTACTTCTAACGGGTACTTTGAGCCTTAGAGAAACATTCCAGGAATGTCTTCTCCTTGAGAAACTGCATGTCAAAGAGAAAACCTCTCATGCTGGAGATCTAAAATTGTTATTGCTTCTGATGAAAAGTAATATTTTACACTTGAAACATGTCAGCAGAGCAAACTTCCTGTGTGCTTCTTTAATTAAAGATAGTGTTCACATTGTGCTTTTCCCCCTCTGTTGAATTTATATATTGGACATTGTCCTCATTCTTCTCCTCTTTCAAAATATTTAGCATTCCACCCCAGTTACTTCATAAAGCCCGTCAGATCTGGTGAACTACATCAGCTCCATGGTGGTTTATTCAGATGCCCAATATATGGTCCATAAGGATGAATCAAAATTATTTAATTTCAATTTTGTTTTCATTTGCAATTGTGCTTTTGGGGTTGCTTTTATTTTTTGCACCCTTCTAAAAAAAATGCAAATATTTTAAATCTCTTCTTAAATGCACAGGCCCAGCACACTCATGGTCAGTGACAACCTCGCAGGTGGTGGTGCTATGTGATCTGTGCAGATGTGTTGAAACACACCATTTTTTATTTATGATGGTTCAATTATACCTAAGGGTGCAACCATAAGCTGTATACCTTAGGACACCCACTGAGACCTATGGTGGCTCAAAATGTGAAGGCCCTGTGGGAATTGGGTAAAAGCTTTCTCCCCAACTTTTTTCCAAATACCTTTTGGGACATTTGGGAGAATGCTGGGGAAAAAATTCCTATGATTTTTTCCCTTTTAGAATGAGTGAAATGAACTATATTACATCACAATAGCCTTTCATTGCTCTGTATGCCACAAGGTACACAGGAAGCCACTTGTGCTACCAATCCTACTATGCCAACTATCATGGCATGAGCAATCAAAGCCTGAGGTGGACTATAGGGCAAACGTTCATTCCACCCCACCATGGGAAAACTGATTTATGTCACATGATGGGAGTCTATTCCCTGTAGTACTCCAACTGACACCCATCATCTGTCATCGAGAGGTGCATTTTACTGAAATGACAGCGCAAACTGCAGACCACAAGCCCATGTAAGTTGCAGTTTATTATGTGTGATAGGATAGCCAACTGTTGGAGGGGCGTTATTCTCCTTTGACTTGAGCAAACAAGATGACCTGAATGCTACTAGAATTAAGTGTTAGGTGAGTCACAAGGCATTATTTTTACAGAGAACTGAAAGAACTAGGGATATATTCCAGATATAGCCAGCAATGTGTTATATTCAAGGTTAACAAAACATGAATAATTAAATACCATTCTGATTACCCTCTTAAACTCTGCCTGATACCAGAATTTATCAGATTCAACAGATATAGAGAATAAAAGGCTACCAACATGCAACTCAGCAAATAGTGTGTCATGGATTTACTCTGTCCACACAGCAGATGTCAGTGGAACTGAGGAGAAATGAAGGCACACCCCTAATAAAATGTTTAGTGAATGTCTGCTTTCCCTTAGATGACTAAGTGCTAGTGAATCTTTCTGTACTTAAACTCATGGTTATGTGTTAGAGCATAACATTTACTGAAGCAGCTATTCTTGGCAAGGATATATTGTGTTAATAAATCTTCCAAACAAGCCCTAGTAAATGTCACTTCTGCTTAAATGTTCAGCAAAAATTGGTGACAAGTGACGTTTTCTTTGCCCTTGCAGAGCTTGGGTGTTTGGATGTGAATTCTAATAGAGTTTTTGCCAGAATTGGCCCTAAACATTGCTCACCCTCCTGGCTCAAAACACACACAAAACAAAATAAGAGCAGCTCAAGAAATCTCCTGTAAAAATAGAACCAGAGTAGACCCTTTAAAAGGGCAGAATTTGCAGTAAACAGACAAAAGGAATTACCTTACTCAGTTCTTTACAGCCAGTAAGACAGAGCTGGGTGGCTGAACATTTTCAGTAAGTAATTTTTTTGGGTTTTTTGTTATGACCATTGTCTGTAACATTTATCTGAAGAGTCTGCAGGGCATCTAAAATATACTGGTCCCAAAGTTCAAACAAACAGGAGTACAAATTGCATGAAGTTGCACAGCTATTAAAGCCACATGGAGACACAGAGTGAATTCTGATAACAGAGCTTAAAATAATGAGGTTTCTACAGTTCTGCAAGACCTGTCCTTAGTGAGTATTATGTTAAAGATTTTATTGTAAACTTAATAAAGATAATATGATGGCTAGCACAGCCTAGTGTTAGAATTACAATCTATTTCAGTATAACAGAAGGAAATGAAAAACGGTAACAATTTAAACTGTCCAGGCATAATGACTTGTGATACGATTATTTTTTTATTTATGTAGAAAGGTGATGAACAATGAAAGTGTAAGGGGGAAAAAAGATAAGGTTCCATGAAAAAGGTTTTGGAACCTATCTCTTTTTGAAAAAAAAATCAAAATCAATCTATTGAAATACATTTCATAAAGCATTCTTAAAAGTACCATACAGTGCAAATGGAAGGGCCAATCTGAAATTAGGATTATCCATATGGAAAAAAAATAAAACACCACACTATCAAAGTAAATTGAAAAGATCACCAGGTAATCAGAGTAGTGCACTCTGTTTCTCTCTTTTTCATGACAAACACTAATGTTAGGACCAACTGACTGATTCCCATATTGTTTTTGAATCTTAGACTGCTTTCTATCTATCACAGTTTATCTCAGAGTGCTGTGGTTTAGGGAAGGGGACACTGCTGTGTGTTTGTATAAGACAGGGGGAGGAGATACACTTTGGACTTATTGACGCCATTTGTTGCAGTTTGGGGAATAGCTTGGAAAGAGTCACCAAGAAGGACCCACACTAGCTATGCTGCAATCTAGCACTGTCAGCAGCCAATTCTTGAGAGCACTTTCTTCTCTTGTGGAGCTTGGACTATTCCTTAGTTTACCCAGGAGTTTAGAGTGATGAAATGTCAGGGCAGACTGTTAGACTGCAAGTACAGGAAAACTAGGATGAATCTGACTGAGCACAAGTAATGGTACATTCTTGCATTGGTGATGGTGGCAACATGAGCATGAACCATGAGGAAAGGTGGGGTATAAGTGCTTTAATAAATGAACTTTAATAAATAAATAAATTCTCCTCCACCACTGTGTTTACAGGATGCTACTCAGCACAGCTTGTATTTCAGGTTCCTCGAGATGTAGACCCTGAAATGGCTCCCTGTAAGGCATTTTGCTTACAAAATCATTGGTGAGGCATTTTACATACAAAATCACTCACATTCAACTGCAGCATGGACTCCTCAGTTAATCCAGTTCAGTCTCAAAATGCTTTCTAAATATAGTTGTATGGATGATTTTCAACTGGTGAGGTCTGATGAAGTAGACAGCTGCTTGGGAGTATACAGCCCACTGTATCTAGCCTCATTCCTTGCCCTTCTCTTTGCTGCTAGTTGCACACTGGGCTTGGTTGGCAGAGTGGATCCAGGAGATTATAAATGCCTCCTTTGGGATGTTTACAGGGGTCTTTTCGGGTCGGAGCCCTCCGGAGCACCGCTCCGGCAGCCCGCGTAGTGGCAAGCCCCGCCCCCGGGTCCCCGAGCCCCACCCCCACAGGGCACCTGGGGAACCTGAGGGGGGGAGGCAGTTTAAACTGCCTTCCCTGCCAAGATCAGCTTGTCTTCCCCAGGTGCCCTGCGGCTTGTGAGGCACCTAGGGAACTTTTTAGTAGTGGTGCCTCACCTGTGGAATGCCTTCCCCCATCAAATCTTGCCTGGCATCTACATTACTGGTTTTTAGGCATCAGGCTGAAATGTCCAGGCTTTTAACTAACTTAAAAAAAAATCTTGCCCTTTCCCTGCTTTTATGTTGATTTTATAGTACTGGTTTTACTGCCTGGCATTCTAAAACATTGATTATTGGTTTTATTACTGCTATTTTAATTTGTTTAGTTATTGGGTTATTTTGTTCTGTTTTGGTTTTTTATTCCAAATTTTGTTTTTATTGTTTTATGTCATTAGACATTTCAAGCAGATTATGAAGTGTGTGTGGCACAAATCTTTTAAACAAATAACAGTGAGATTACTTACCATTTTGTAATTATATAGTTCAGAATATGAATTTATCCAGTTAATAATATTGGCTATAATCTGAATCAAGCTACATTTTCCTGAGAAGTTCCTGGATAGCTCAGAATGTACCGGACTCCTATCTAACCTGCAATTTATTTGGGTGGTTGCATTTTCCAGGGATAGTTGATCAAACAAGCTAATGTACTTGTTCCCAAGTACTGGGACCTTCCCTGAATGTGCATACAGTTCCCTGGATTCTTACACATCACTTTGTCGGCTTTTGCTCAGCTCTATTTCAGTTATGATTAGTGACTAAGAAAAAAAAGACAGACATAAAGAAATGTTTAGGGACAAACCAAAAAGGCAATACGATAAGGTGTTGCTTTCAGTTGCTTTAAACAGAAACACAAGGAGTGAGATCCCCTGTCCTTCCCTAGTGCATGTCATTGTGATTTATGCTTGCAAGCAGAAGAGGTGGCATAGTTCTCTGGCTGATTAAAAGGATCCAGAGCACTTCATGAAGTCCTCTTCCAGCCCTGGTGTTAACTCAGAAAAATCCCAACTGCAAATGACAGACAAACTCCTGCCAGCACTTTAATTGGCCAGAGAAATATACAACCTCTTCTATCTGCAAACATAAATCCTAATGACATGCACTGGAGAAAATGACAAGAAATAGTACTACCAGTGTTTTTGCTTATTGCTGTGAAACAGGAGACAGCTTAAAACAATTGAAGGTTCATATAATCAACCTCTGTTGCTCCATTTCCACACGCAGTGAAATCTGATGGACTTTAAGTTGCTATGCCTGTGTACAAAATATAACATTTTTGGTTTATAATATGTTTCATTGAATGAGTATGGCAAGCAACAGCAACATTTCAAAGATCTATTATTAATTTTCTACTTCTGTGCCTTAAAATTTTTTGCACTGTTTCGTCACTGGAGTATAATCTTGACATGCCAAAGATCCCTGTCAACTTAAAAGTTGTAGCTACAAAGAATTAAAAAGGATGTAATTGGCTGTATCGGTCCATGAAAAATACAACACTGCCCACACAAAAATCCTTGTATTACCTTTAAAACCAATCAAAATGATACAAAATACTGTGCAAGCTTTCAAGCTCAGTAGCTAGATGTTAGAAATTTTTTTTAAAATGGGGGTGGGCAGATTTTTCTGATCATGGCCTTTAGGCCTGGTCTTGCTCACTTTCTTTATGAATTGCTGAGCAGACATGTTGCTTTGAATGGCTGCTGGTGTCAGACTGCAGCACTTGCATCCTAGGAAGCAGTAAATAATGGAGAGCCATCTTGCTGGAAGAATAAAGTCTCTTAAAATCCAGGAGAGAAGCAAAATTCTCTGTGAAAGGTGGAGGTAGTCTTTATATGAACATTGTTTGAGATGAATTTAAGACGATTCACAAAGTACAATCAATTGAAGCCAAACTACGCAGTTGTATCTCATGTAAACAGCATTCTCTGGGGCTCGTTCCCATCCTGTTGACAAATTCCTCTATTTCTCAGCTAAAATCTAATACTGAATGCTTAGGCACATCAATTAATTTAAATTAAATAAGGAACCTGAATTATCATATAATGGCTTGGATCCACCACAAGATTTCTGCATGTGCTATGGTTCTTGTGCTAGCAGAAGTGTGTGGGGGGGTCACACTAGCCCCCTGCATCGATTTAAACATAGTGCATCCCAATCTGCTTTCCCATTTGTGCAAGATGTTGTGAAAACAAATTCTGGGCACTATAAGAAATAGGGAGGAAAACACTAGGAATTGCACAAAATCTTGCATAAGCAAGACTAGCCCAGTCTCATAAGATCTTGGGAGCTAAGCAGGGTTGGACGGGAGACCTCCAAGAAATACTGGGGTTGTGACTTGATGCAAAGCCAGGCAATGGCAAACCACCTCTGAATGTCACTTGCCTTGAAAACCATATGGGGTTGCCATAAGTCAACTGTGATTTGAAGGCAAAAACAAAACCAAGTCTATTTACAGTTCTGTTTGTGCATTACTGGATCCAAGCCAATGTTTCATATTTATCGCAACTCCCTACAAGACAGGCAAGGGTTGGATCTAGCCTGGTTTTTCATACAACCTTGCCTAATTCTACTCTTAAAGATTCCATCCTATTGGGAGTCTGGCCATGTACTCCCTATGATCTCCAGCATAACCTTTTTGGTGGTCAAAGGGGACCTCAACTTCATTTTCCACCAACTGAAAAGTTGGTTGGATCCAACTCAAGATGTACAATAACACACACACACACACACACACACACTTCCCCAGATGGGAAGCATTAGTTCTTTTGGGAAATCAGATCCTTGCTCATCTGCAGTAAAATGTTTGATTTAGGATTTGCCAGCTGGCTTGGTAGCAATCAAATATCAAAGATCCTTCTAATGTTATATCAGAGACACAGAAAGACAGCTAGGTTGTTAAAAAGTGTCTAATGACAACAGTGAGTTCATTCAAAGTTAGTTGATCCAAACTCTAGCTGGAACCTGATGAACTTTCCTCCTGATAAAGAAAAATAGAGCTCATTTTAAAATCAGAAATAAATTCTGTCTTTAACCACCCATTCGGCTGGATTTACACTTCCCTACAAATACATCAACAATTACGGGATTTCAATTTTTCAAAACTGACAACAATTAAAATATCCTAACATGTTTTGTATACTCTTTGATTTTTACATTCAGCCAAGGATAGTGAAGGAAGTTTAAGTGACTTCTCACACGTTCTTCATAAAATTTGGTTGGAATTCTAAAGCCATTGTGGAGACTGCTTAGGATGGCAACTAAGTCTCTAAACTGGTGTAATGCAGAGACGGGGCAGCATAGCAGAGCCAACCAAGCAATGGTGCAACTGCACAAGCACAGGGATCAGAAACAGGGAGTACCAGCAGTAGGGATGCCAGCCTCCAGGTGGGAGCTCATCTCCAGACTTCAGAGATCAATTCCGCTGGAGAAAATAAATGCTTTGGAGGGTGGACGCTATGGCACTGTACCCCTCTAAGGTCCCTGTCCTCCTTGGGCTCCATCCTCAAATCTCCAGAGTTTCCCAACCTGGATCTGGCAACCCTAACCAGCAGTGTTCTGGGGAAAGTCAGCCTACATTCCACCCTCGGCACCAGTATAATGTATGTATAAACAGTCCCACTGAACTCAACTGGAGTGAAAAACCACCCCTCACACACAAATGCCTCTCACTACACCCAAACAGCCAAGGAGCAGTTTAAGAAAGTGACTGAATCTGTGCAGCTAGTCACAGCTCTCCTAAGCACTATATGCAGTAAATCCCAGCCAGAAAACCTGCAGTGACCAATTATAAAGTGCGTTGCCACAACTCTCTGGCCTCAGACTGAACATACGCAGGAAGGACTTTGACTCTGAACTCCAGAGAAAGGGCACTTGTGCATTTTGCACAAACAGCCAAGGATGAGAACAAACACTGTTAATGGCATTTTATTAGAACTGGTTTACTCAGACCTTAACAGGAGGTACTCTTTTAGCAGCTTGCCTTGCCTCTTCCAATTCCTGGTGCAGGGAAGATACTCTACTTTGGGCAGCTGTTGAAGAGGCATTGGCCTGATTTCATTCTTCCTGTGCTTTTGTGAGGGCAGTGGACAAATTGCCTTTGTCTGTTACTAAATCATACCTCTCGTTATCATACCTCTCATTATCTGGTTTTTATGCAAACATGCTTCCAGTTTCATACTCACATCCTCAAACAGATTCATTTGCTCAGGCAATTTGGGTAACACGTCACCTCCACTTTTCCAACTGACCCTTTTCCTTTTTGCCTTGCAGGACAGCTGTATAGAGCAACCCAAATAGAAACTGCAAACAGAGCTCCTTACAAGGGACAAGTAAATATTGGCCCAGCATAGGTTTGCCACTATTGCCAGGTCCAGTTGTTCTGCCAACAGGGGGTGGGAGGGAACCTTCCATGAGTGGGGGCGGGGCAACATCACTGAACGCAACATCACCAGCGCGATAACATCACACAGAAGTGACATAATCGCGACGGCGACACACGATGTTTAACAGTTGTACCTCTGTGGTCTATAAACTCAGCTTTCAAAGGTACAGGGGCGTTGCTCAGTCAAGATAGTTGGCAACCCCATTCATCTAATTCGCATTCACAATACCATTCTTGAAGCTTGTCAATAAATGTTTGGATTATTTCTGTTTCTTCTATGTTTGATTGGGGTTTGCTAGGTACCTACCACATGCTTGTAATTAACCTCAGTAGTCTCCAGCATGGGATTCACTGGGAGAGAATTGAGAGAGTCTGTATACTTGTGCTCTAGTAACAGGGGGGGCACACTCCTTTAATTTACTGTGGTTTGTCATTCTTCATCAAACACTATCTAGACCCCGTTCACACGGAGGATTTGCCACGCTAAAGGCACAAATGGTAGGTGGATTTTCGGTGCACGATCCCACCGCAACATCTGGGAAGTGTAGCACACCTGTAGCCAATCTATGGCATCTCGCCGAAGACATGCAGTAAAAAAATACCTCAGAAAGTGCAGTAGTATCCGGAAAACGCACGGCAGGGGCGGGCCTCTGATCGCGGGAGCGCTAGTATCCCATGGCTTCCGGGGCCCATCTGAGTCCCGTTGCAAACCAGATGGTTTCCCTAAGCACATGTGCACAAACACTAAACTGGAAGCAGTGCTGCTCCGTGGAACTGCGCATGCGCACAAACACGGGACGCTTGCCGCGCGGCTTCTTTGCCAGCTCCAGCATCGCCGTGTGATCGCGAGCTTCCTGACACAGTGCGAATACTCGGGAGACCATGTGATTGAGCTAATGCACTTTATTTTGCCCCGGGGCAAAGAGCCACGCCTCACCCCCGCGTTATCTGGCCCATGTGACCGGGGCCCTAGTACACTTTTATACTGGCCTTTTCCCAAGGAGCTCAGAGCAGCGTAGGTAGATCTCCTTTCCTCGTTTTATCTTCACACAACTCTGAGAGGTAGGTTAGGCTCAGAGAAAATGGCTATCCCAAGGCCACCTAACAAGCTTTATGACACACTGGGGATTTGGAGACAGGTCTCATAGCTTCTAGCTAAACATGCTAAACACTGACTGCACCACACTGGTACTACATTTTCTTATCTTCTGGCAAATATTTTTAAATTGTAAAGTAGGTTGCCTTCCAACATTTGGTGGAAAGAAACCTCTTCTTGTACAACTGAATATGTTGAAGTTCTAACCTTATTCATCAGTATAAATAGAACTAAAATAATTATATCTTTTGAAACCTGATAAGTAGTAACACTAATTTGAATTAATTCTTTCCCCACCTAGGAATTAATTCTCCTATATCTCATTCAAGTAGCTCCATGGAAATTTCACTTCACAACACACATTATCACCCTTTGTTTTGCGTTGGCATGGAATCCAGTCTATCCTACTTTCTGAAGTCAGCAACGATCCTTCTTCCTCTAACCGATAAGCCTAGGGTTGTCAACTCCTGCTTAAGCAATCCCTGGAGATTTGGGTGTGGAGCCTGGGGAGGGACCTCAATGGGGTATAATACCATAATGTCTACCCTCCAAAGCAGCCATTTTCTCAAAGGGAGTGATCTCTATCATCTGGATATCAGTTATAATTCCCTAGGCTCCACCTGGAAGTTGGCAACCCTCATAAGCTACTGACCCATGAAATTGTTCATATATATGACTTTTATTTATTTCTGCCTCAAAACAGTTGTAAATTTTGAACACCTGTACTTTCATGCCCTCAATATTAATATGTTAGACTTAAACTCAAAAGTAGCTGGAAGCATTACACTTCTGGCTCCAACTACCTAGGTTTCATAAAACAAAGACCAATTTTTAGTTTTATAGTTTTGGTGCTCCTCCGCCCTACCTCTGCCTGCCACCTCTCAGCTGTCTTGCTGCATGCCATGAGTGAAATTCTGCATGTCAGTTGCAAGAGATACAGAATAGACAATAGAACAAAGTTTGAGTCCTGTGGCACCTTAATCTGTTTATATATTTTAAATGTATACTTTAAATTTAAATTTATACTTTCAATCTTTAAGACCAACAAACCGTTTAACCCATTCCTCCTGCCCAGTCAGTGTCACCTTAAGGCAAGGGTGTCAAACATACAGACCATGGGCCAAAACCAGCCCGTTCAGGGCTCTTGGCCCATGAGCAACTGGCACTGTTCTCAGCCTATGAGGGAAAAGGGGTCATAGGAGGACAAAAAGAAGAAGAGATTGGATTTATACCCCACCCTTCACTACCCGAGGGAGACTCAGAGAAGCTTACAATCTCCTTACCCTTACCCTCCCCATAACAGACAACCTGTGAGATAGGTGGTGCTGAGAGAGCTCTCTCAAGGACTGTTCTTGAGAGAACAGCTCAAAAAGAACCTGTGACTGACCCAAGGCCACACCAGCAGCTGCATGAGGAGGAGTGGGGAATCAAACCCGGTTCTCCCAGATTAGAGTCCGTGCTTCTAACCACTACACCAAACTGGCTCTCCTTAGAGGTTTTGTAAACAGACTCTCCTCAGGCCTTCCCCTCAGCTTCTCTGAGAAATGCAGGAGGGGATGAGAACTGGGGGTGGGTGGATCTGAGAGAGCCAGACTTTTGTGGGTTCCCCAATAAATCAATTGGTTTCATTGATAGGAATCAATTGCTTGTCATCGTATTTTGAGTAAAAAATACTATTGTAATGGGTTCCCCAATAAATCAATTGCTTTCATTTATAGGAATCAATTGCTTATCATCATATTTTGAGTAAAAAACACTATTGTTAATCGACTTTGCTTGTATTCTTTATAAAGTTTATATCTCCTGTACCTGGCATTACACTTTTACTGCGCACATGACCTGGCCTGAAAAACTGACATTTATGTCATATCCGGCCCTCGTAACAAATGAATTTGACACCTCTACCTTAAGGCTTCTGTCTGCCATCTGATGTGATTTAACCTATCCCTGAAAGATGTGTGCCCCATTAAGTAAAACTGAGCAAATCAGCTATATTTGTGGCCTGCCATACACTTGACAAGATCCCTGTTTTTGGACTCTCAGGCTGAGAGAGGTTAACAAGTCATTGATAGCCAACCATATATGGCTGGTGCCTGGGTTTGGTCTTGTGGGTCACAACTGCAGAAGCCTACATTAGCAGCTCCCCTTGTTATGCATATAGTTAATAATTAATTGCCCTTTCATTGTGTTTGAACAATAATTCTGTATAACTCTATCACTGGCATATTTTTTTCATTGCCACCAACTGGCCAATAAAGAAATTATCTTATTTTACAGTGCCTCTCATTCTTTGGGACCAAAACAGCAACCATTTTCTGAAAAGCAGACTATTCTGTTCAGCCAAGACAGCCTATGAAGACAAAGGTCTCTAATGGAGATACTGAGAAACTCATCAGCACAGCAACAGAAGGGATAGTTATTAAAGTAAATGCAATATTGTGCTTTCATCAGCCAAAGTGACAAAAGCTTTTGCTAATTCTGAAGACTGAATTCATATTCAATTCAGGAAAATAACTGGAAGTATCATTGCCCGACACCATTAGGAAATGGAGGTCAAACGTGCCAAGTTGGGAGAAAATGCATTCAGTGGCCACACAAAAGAGAAAATGGGATCAGATCATTACGAAGTACAGTGACATTATTTAAATATCTTTGTTAATCAGGTTCCTGACAGAAGATATGAGACTTGGGGAATGTGTTCCTCAGACTCTTCTCAGCATGGGCCAAATCTGCTTAATATTCTAAAGTTGCTGAATGCAGCTGAACTGTAGCACCCTTTCGCAAGTCCTCCCTCTCTCTTTTTCCCCATTTGCCTTTGAATTTGAGATGCACTGGTACTTCAAGCTTTCAGAGCTTATAAAGGGCAGGGAAGCTTCAGTATAAACACCAGGTTTCCTTTTAAGCCATGTTTATAATGATTTATACATTATACAAGGGCTATACCTGCAAAAGCTTTCACAGAAAAGTCAGGTTTTGCTTACTAATTTAAAAGAAGCTTGTTATCAGCATTCACTGCAGAGTTAGAGTGCAGAGCATTTGGTTTTTCCTCCATTTAAACACTCATAAAAAGAGTGTATAACACATGTAAATAAAAAGTGGATCAGGCTAGCCAGCCTCTAAACCCCCATGCCACTATCCAACAAAAACGTATATGCACTTGGAGTCCATTGAAACGTATTGGTTCAAACACACTTAAATCTGCATTGAATTGTGGGCTCTGTTTAGTGCTATGTTCCTAACCATGCTAACTCAGAATTAAGTCCTACTGAATTGACTAGAACTTGTCCTTTACTTATGAAGTATGCTAGATTATTTAATGCAGCCTGCAGTTTTGAAAAATATTAAATATATGCATGTTACATTTGCTGGCCCTGCACTGGCAAATGCCTATAGATTTTTTGAGTGGTGCCTGGGGATGGTGGTGTTTCAGGGGATGTGATGTCACATCCTCTGTGATGCTCTAGAAATTCCCCAGTCTCTATGGTAAAGGCCATAGAGACAGGCAATTCCTAGAGCATCACAGAGAATTTGACATCTCTTCTGGGTGGAGGTTTGAAGGCTGTGACATCACTTCCAGATGGCACTGTAGGAATCTGTTCAGTCTTGGTGGTTGAGGAAACTCTTAGAACATCACCATTGATGCTATTCCCCCACTATGTTTTCTCCCAATCCTCATGAAAGTGAGATGGGGGGGAGAGATATTGCCTGCTGCTAGCAGGCAAATGGCAAGCCTAATGCATGTCTATCACAGGGAGGAGCCAAAGTTCAGTGGTAGATAAGAAGGCTCACATGCAGAAAGTCTCATGTTCAACCCCTATCATTTCCAGTTAAAAAGGATATCAGGTAGCAGGGCAGAGCGTCTCTGGAGACCTGCTACCATTTAGAACGGAAATAAATGGACTAAGTGAACCAATGGTATGACTCAATATAAGAATGCTTCGGAATAAGAATGAATAATTAACTTACTTAATGAGTAGTCTAACAATGCCCCGCATGCAGAAGGAACCAAGTTCAATATTTGGCATCACTGATATTTCTGCTTGTGATAATGAAGAACTACTGCTTGTCTACATTGACATTACTGAGTTTTTCAGCTTCAAATGTTCCGTTGCTTCTCCCATTGCCAGAGAACTGACTTTATCACAGAAAAGTGTAGCTTATAGGAAAAACCAAGAAATAACTAGTACAGCACAAGTTTTCCATGTTAAAAAAAATCCACACTTGGATTCTGGAACTTCCAGTTAAAAGGGCCTCTAGTAGCAGGCCTAAGACATCCCCTGCTTAACTATAACATCTGAACTGTCAATTGTTATTGTTATTGTTGTTGTTATTATTATTATTATTATTATGAGACACCGCCAGTCATCCCCGACTAGGACCAGAAGTTGCAAGACAGCTTCGTTTCTTTGTATATATCATGTTGTGTGACTCATTCACATTATCACAAGTTTCTGTAGATTATAAAATTCAAACCAACATCCTTCAGAGTAACGGGTAAGATCACACTATCTTTTATTTTTACCCTTTCTACTTCATAAAGCAAGGTGGAAGGCAAACCTGATAAAGGCAATTTTCTGATTTTCAGGTCAGTAGATAATGCACATGTTCCATCATGGAAACATAAGCAAGAGGATTCCTTGCCTAAAATGTTGAGCCATTTTTATTTATTTTTAGACTTTCAGATTTTTGATTATTTTGGGAATTTTCAACTACAATTTCTAAACTACAACAAGATACAAAGAACCCCAGACATATCAGACAAGGAAAGCCAATAAAATTAAAAAATAATTAATTTACTACGGTTTCAAAATGTTCACCTATGCCATTCCAATATCAGTTTAATTTCATAACAGCATTCATTCAGCAGTCATTCTTCATGAAATGCAGTCACTAGCTGGTGTGTTTTATTTCATACTGTATCCTGTCAGGCTATATCGGAGTCCCCAACCTTTTAAAGCCTGCAGGCACCTTTTCAACTCTGATACAGCAAAGTGGATGGAGCCACAAAATAGCTGCTACAGGAAGCGGAGAAAGCCACAAAGTGCCTGCTGCAGCTTAACTTCAGTCACACAGCCTGATGGATATTTTCCACCCTTTAAATAAGTTGCAAGATATAATGTCTGGGTCTGCCTGTCAGAAGAGCCTTGTGATTAAAATTTATGAGATCTTAGTAGAGGCTGAAAGTAAAACTTAAGGATATAATAATAGATGGGAAATGAATTATTAAAATCCTGGAAGACACTTGGGCCAAGTTACAAACAAATATTCAGATGTCTTTACTAAATATTGGTAGTAGAGAAATGATCAAAGTAATGTACAAGTGGTACTGTGTGTATAAAGTGCCATCAGGTGTCAACCATCATGGTAATCCCAGCATGGGGCTTTCAAGGAAGAGGTGGTTTGCCCTTGCAGAATCTTCCTTGGTGGTCTCCCTTCCAAGTAACAGCCCTGCTTAGCTTCCAAGATCTGATGACTGGGTTGCAAGGTCTTGTAATCTTGCAAGATCCAAGATTGGGTTGCAGGCTGTGAAGGGCTTTTAAAGTTCGTACCAACAACCTGAATGATACTGGAAGCAAACAGGCAGCTACTGTAAAACTGGTGTTGTCCATGCAAATTGCTTTATCCCGGTCAAGAGGCATACCTCTGCATTCTTCACAAGATGAAGTTTCTGAGTTACTTGCAAAGGTAATCCTACACAAAGTGTGTTGTATCTGAAGAAGTGTGCGTGCACACAAAAGCTTATACCTTGAATAAAACTTTGTTGGTCTTAAAGGTGCCACTGAACTCAGACTTTATTCTGTGTTGTAGTAATACAAGCAGGAGGTTAGGGAAGCATGGCACCACAGGGTTGGCAGGATCATTAATTGAAGAGGACATTCAAATCAGATGAAAATGACAGAAAGCACTTCTGGCAACAACACCAACCTCCTTCTCAAAGGACAGGCTAGGTCCAGAAGCGTTCCCAGGCTCTTACTCTGGTTAACTTGATCTCACTGAGCCAGTTTGGTGTAGTGGTTAGGTGCGTGGACTCTAATCTGGGAGAACCGGGTTTGATTCCCCACTCCTCCACTTGCACCTGTCTGGATGACCTTGGGCAAGCCATAGTTCTGATAAGAGCTGTTCTTGAAAAAGAGCAGTTTCTGTCAAGAGCTCTCTCAGCCCCACCTACCTCACAGGGTGTCTGTTGTGGGGAGGGGAAGAGAAAGGAGTTTGTAAGCCGCTCTGAGACACCTTTGGGTAGTGAAGGGCGGGATATAAATCCAATCTCTTCTTCTTCTTCTATGTAGAGATCAATCTCCTCATGAACATCTGCCTTCCCACCTAACAACACTGCCATCATAACTGAATTCCATTTCAAATTGTTCACCTTCACTCTCACAGGAAAGGCACATTCAGAAATGGTATACAAGAGCCATTAGAAATGTAACATTTCCCAGCCCCAGACTGGAAAGAAGGAACTAATATTCTCAGATCAGTAATTCCCAAATTCATTAGGCATGTACACCTAAATTCAGAGATTCTGAATTTGTCTTTCCAAACAGAAAGAAAATAATTACAAAATTACAAATAATTACAAAACAGAAAAGTAATTATCTGAGAAACCATCGAGAGCTAGTTTGGTGTAGTGGTTAAGTGTGTGGACTTTAATCTGGGAGAACCGGGTTTGAGTCCCCACTCCTCCACTTGCTGCTGCTGGATGACTTTGGACAAGCCATATTTCTTTCAGAGCTGTTCTTTCCAGGACAATTCTGGAGAGAGCTCTCTCAGCCTCAACTACCTCACAGGGTGTCTGTTGTGGGAAGGGGAAGGGAAAGGAATTTGTAAACTGCTCTGAGACCAATTTCACACAAGAGCGGCGCCGGAGTCACGCCTCCCTTTGCCCCGCTTCTATTGGTCAATTTCCCACTCGAAGATGCGCAGCCACATTTTGACCCATGGCTTCGCCCGATTTCCCCCGCAGTTTAGTGATCCTGTTTTTTGAGACGCGACCACAGCACAGCTCTTGTGTGAAATCGGTCTGAGACTCTGAGTAAAGGGCGGAGTATAAATCTAATATCTTCTTCTTCTTTTTCTTTTTCTTCTTCTTCTAGTTTCCATGTAAGGAAAAACCAGTGGTGCATGGAATGGGAGAGATTATGTTGCAGAGAAGGAGGATTTAGAGCAGGACAATATGGAGAAAGGAAGCAAACGGAAAGAGAATTAATTATATTCTCCCCCTCCCTTTTCTTTCTTCCCTGCCTCTCACTGTTTTCATGTCATCCCCCCCCCATTGGCTGCTCTTAATGCAGAACTGAAGTAGCAGAGAATTAGAGTCAGTCCTCCTAGTCATAGTGGCCATTTCGCCTGGTGAAATGTTGACAGGTGCTGTACATTTACGACATGTATTTGGGAAGACACAATAAATACAAGCTGAAAAGGTCATGTCTCACACAGGTACCTTTGACGGTTCAGGCAGAACCTTCTTTAAAATATAGCTCAGAAATAGCTCTCTCCCCTCCAGCATACAGGGGAGTGGAGTTTCAAGAAACATTTTAATTCCTTGTTAAAGATCCTGACTGGAGAATATCTGCTGCTTCATTATACTGGCACCCAGAGAGGCAGTTTGTCATGCTGTGAGGAATATGCCACTGACTGATCAATATGAAAAAAATGGAATCAAGGAAATATGCAATTATTCTTGTTTTCATCAAAAGAATTAGAAGACCAGTTTTATGTGAAAAAAGGGAGCAACAACTTAGCCGTAGCTGCAAAACTGCACCTACCTCCCTTCATTTCCATCAGCATATTTCCTATTAGCATAATAACAGAGCATTCATACGCCCAATACAAAAAGGGGGTTGAAGGTTAAAACAATCCCAAGAGATTAGTACAATTGCATTCTATATTGTCTTGTTACATATATGTGGTATGAGATGATGCAGGGTACTAATTAAAACTCTCGCATATAGGTTCTGCTCTCATTAATTATCTTGGTATTTTCCTCTTTCAACAGTGAATATATCAGCAGTTAATGATGCTTCATCTTCTGTGTACTAATTCACTCATGCATATGACCACTTGATTACCTAGTATAGAATGTTTAATCTAATTACTGTTTAATCCAATGTTAAAATATAATAAAATAAAATAATTCAGCCTGTGCTGAAAGCGCTGCATTGGCTGCCAATAGCGTACTGGATTCGCTTCAAAGTGCTGGTTCTTACCTATAAAGCCCTATATGGCCAGGGTCCAACCTACCTGAGGGACCGCCTTTCCCCACATGTTCCCCCAAGAGCACTACAGTCGGGGACCCAAAATTTGTTGGTCATCCCGGGTCCTAAAGACGCTAAACTGGCTGCGACCAGGGCCAGGGCTTTTTCGGTGGCGGTTCCTACCTGGTGGAACAAGCTCCCGGGGGAGATCCGGGCCCTGTGGGACCTTATACAGTTCCACAGGGCCTGTAAGACGGAGCTCTTCCGCCAGGCCTTTGAGTAGGAGCCGCCGCCCCACTATTCCACCACCGTCATGGTTCCGTATTGGATTTACTGATGAGGCCCTGAGGAAGAACATGGACAACCTTAAGAAGATCTAACACGCCGTCTCCACTGGGTATAAACACCATGGGAGTACCACCTGGAACTGTGCTGTTCCATCCTGGACTCATGAGTTCAGTAATTGACTGAGCACCATTGTTTTAATGTGAATGTTTATATTATGTTTTATATGTTTTAATTATGGCACCGTAATTACCCCGCCCTTGTTAGCCGCCCTGAGCCCACTGGGAAGGGTGGGATACAAATGTGAAAAATAAATAAATAAATAAAATAGGCTTTGCTTTTTAGACCCACATGCTAGGGCCTTTGGTTTCATTGTGTCGCATGCTGGTGTGAAGTCTAGCCCCTCACACAGGTGACGATTGTAAAGCACAATGAACAGCCTACCTCAGACTCTTTTATAATAACTTATACTCTCTGAATAAGGGGCTCTTCCATTGCCAAATGATTCTTACACTTCACAAAACTGCACCTTCTCTAAATTTACTAGATCTTCATTCCTTCCTGACCCAGAATCCTCACAGGATATCAGGACTGAATTGGTAAAGCAAAACAGCCCTGGAGACCATGCCATCTGACTGGCCCATACCACATGATGTACCACTTTTAGCCCAGGCCACGCATGATAAGGTGAGGAAGAACTGAAACACTGGCTGCGGGGGCATGGAGGTGGTGATAACATAAGAGAAGCCAATGTTGGATCAGGCCAATGGCCCATGCAGTCTAACACTCTGTCACACAGTGGCCAAAAATACCAGGTGCCATCAGGAGGTCCACCAGTGGGGCCAGGACACTAGGAGCCACTCCTCCTGCAATCTCCTCACAAAGAGGGTCTCAAGGCTAGGGAGCAGCAGCCACTGCTGCACTCACCCTCTCAGGAGGAAGCAGCAGCAGCAGCAGCAGCCACTGCCTATTCCTCATTGTGAAGAAAGCTGTCTAGGTACAAACAACTCCCACCCTCCTCCTCTGACCCTGGCCTCCTTTTTCCTTGTCCTGAGCCAAGAGCAATGATGACAGGTGTAGGCTTGCATGTTGCCTTCTCCCAGGCCATTCTGCCAGTCAGGAGCAAATAAAATTCCAACAACAGTGGACTGGCCCTTTAACAAGCACTAACACTATAAAACATGTCTCTTTACTGAGTATACTGACAAATGCTTTTGGGAAGGTGATGCCATGGATTTCTTCAATGATTTCCCCCCAGAATGGGTTGGCTAATATAACTTTGACCTGCTAGAGCACAGAAAGAAATACATTCTCATTCAAGTTCTTTGTACCCACATTACCCTTTTATAACTTTCTACCTTGAGTAGCATGTGAGCATCACCTGTCTCCAGTTGCAAGTCATCTCAGCCTTCTTAGACGTGCTGACATCAAGTACCACATAGCGCTATTCCAAACTTTTTTAGCCTTATTTTTGATTTTGGTAAGATTCTCCTGCCACCTACTGGGAATTAGGCCTTATCCTGTTCAGAATGTCTTTTAGTCTGCCTTGACCTACTTGTATAAGATTCCTAATATCACATGAATGACTTTGGCAAGCACATGCTGATATCACAGGCTATTACAAATTAACCAGTTTGCTCCATCATCGTGCTGTTCCTCGTTTGACCATGCTCCCTGAAATATCATTACTGCCTATTTCTTGCTATGTTCAAACCAACTGTCTGAAGGGGGATTTCTCTGTGATTTAAGAGTACACACAAGATTCATTTAAAAGGAGTCATATTATGAAGCAAATTCTACTACTTTACATTGAGAGGATGCCTACATCAAGGTCCATTCTTGAGTGAGAGATTCCATTATTTGGATGGCTTCATACATGAACAGACAACTACACTAGCTTTGAAAAAAGCATTACCCTGCCCAGCAGGCGAACAATCAAGATACCTTGGTAGAGAGGTTAGGTCTCCTGCAAAAGCAGAAGATCTTCCATCCTGGGGCCCCCATTCCCCGCCACCACTTGACAGGCCAGTGGGGTAGAAATTGGGAGGCCCTCTGATGTTGCACCAATTCACAATGCCACTTCCAGTGTGAAATTAGAAGTGGTCATCATGTCAGGGTGATGCTCTAGGATTCATCTAAACTCAATGGTTAAACCACAGAGTTTTGGGTAAATCCTAGAGCACTGCCCCAACAAGATAACATCATTTCCAATTCACACCAAAGGTGATATTGTACATTGGTGCAATGCTGAAGAACTTATTTATTTATTTACTTATTTACTGGATTTATACCCTTACTCCTCAAATTCTCCCATCAGGGTGCCAGCTGTGGCTGGCAAACCTATACCTTACCCTTCTGCTTGACGTCTTCCAAAGAAAAGGTGAGCCCTAACCTTAGTGCCCAAATATTTTGGGAGATATACAAGACTACAGAGATAAAATTTGATTCCCAACTACCCCTCTGAGTATTATTTTTAAAAAAGCAAATGCTCTGTAGTACCTATGGAATTTAGTATTATTCCACTGTTTAGCTATTCTTAAATCGTGCTTATTCGTATATAAAACATCAGGTCTTTTCTCCCCTGTTTAACAGGAAATAACTTTTTATCACAGCACCTGCAAAAGGTGAAGACAGAGAAAGGTTTATATCTGAAAATGCATTTCTGTCCACTGTATCATTCCCTGGCTGTTGTATAAACTATTTCTTAACAGGAAATAAATATGTAAAAAGGTGACATCAATTATTAAAAGTTTCAATTACAACAGAAAAAAGGCAGGAGAAGCCATGCACAGCGGAAATGACTAATTTGAAAAGGGAATAAAGTGTATCTGTTCAGATAAACTGAATGCCATTTCATTTCTGGAGAATTTAGGCAGGATATTTATTCACACCTCAACAAAAGAGAAGCCGGAATTTGTATATGATAAAATCTTCTCGCTTTTTCTTTCCAGACAAAGGTTTAGTGACAGGGATTCTTTTCATATTCAGATCCCTCTGTTATGAGCTTTACTAACCCCTTCTGTGTTTGACATTGCATCAGCTCTCAGATATTGCTCTCTACAGAACAGATCCACTTTCCCCCAGCATTTTGGCCTATTTAAGAGTAGAGGACAAACAACAATTTATAATCTCCATAACTCTAAAAAATAAAGGGAACTCTACCATACTTTGCCACTGATATTTTGGTTGTTAACAGAAAGATACAACAAATCTCATAGGTACATATATGGTAAGAGATTCTGAACTACACCAGTAATAGTCTCTCCTGTAACACCCAGTAAATTACTTATATATCTATATTTCTATGCTGCCTCTTCAAAGTCCTGCTCAAGGCAGCTTACAATTAAAAACCACAGTATAAAACACTAACACAGTCATCTGGATATATATATATATATATATTGGTTCCACCTAGCATATATGGGAGTCACCCTATACAATAATTGCTCCTCCCCCCCACCCTTTGGAGCTGATACAATGTCCAAAGAGCCAACAATCCTGGGCATTAAAAATACTCTCTTTACTCGTGTATGCATTTCCATCCCTTTGGCATACTTCCTAACCCTTGGACTCAAGTGGTTAACAAGTTTTCAGTCCTAGCCATATGAGAGTCAAAACAGCATATAGGCTGAGCCGGCTAAAATGGAGTCCGACGAAGACGGAGGTCCTGTGCCTGAGCCAAGGCAGTCCAAGGACAGGGATCTCACTCCCAACCTTCGATGGGGCTCCAATGGTGCCAGCACCGGAGGTTAGGAGCCTGGGAGTGCTCCTAGATGCTTCCTTAACAATGGAGGCCCAGGTAGCAGCCACTGCCAAATTAGCCTTTTATCACCTTCGGCTGATCAGGCAGCTGGTTCCCTTCCTCAAACGCAACAATTTGGCAACAGTGATCCATGCTATGGTCACCTCGAGACTGGACTACTGTAATGCCCTCTACATGGGGCTGCCCTTGTCTCAAATCCGGAAGCTGCAGCTGATGCGAAATGCCACAGCCAGGCTTTTGACAGGACTTCCAATCTGGGAGCACATCCAGCCTGTGCGAAAAGCATTGCACTGGCTGTCGATAGCATGCCGGATCTGTTTCAAGGTGCAGATTCTTACCTTTAAAGCCCTTTATGGCCAGGGACTTACATACCTGAAGGACCACCTTTCCCCACATGTACCCCAGACAGCACTGCGATCAGGAACCCAGAACCAGCTGGCCCTCCCAAGTCTCAAGGAGGCCAGGCTGGTAACAAGTAGGGCCAGGGCTTTCTCAGTGACAGCACCATTCTGGTGGAATGAGCTCCCAGAAGAGACCAGGGCCCTGCGGGACCTTTTGCATTTCCACAGGGCCTGTAAAACGGAGCTCTTCCACCAGGCCTTTGGAGCCACCACCATTGCCAACAACTGACAGCCTAAGGCCCTGTTCCTCCCTGGGACCCTGTTGATAGCCTGAGCTAGCTGCCTGAGATGGTCTACGGAGATCAAGAAGCCGACTGCAAGAAGTAGGGTTGCCAAATAGTTTTCACTCACCGGCGGGGGAGGCTCCGTCCCGTCCGGGAGCAGTCCGTGTGTGCGCGTGCGCCGCCGTGACGTCACCGGAAGTTATGTCAGACGCTGCCGACGTTGGGGGCGTGGCCGAGCTCGTCGGGGGGAAAACATATGGTTTCCCCCCCGACGAGCTCAGCCACGCCCCCAACGTCGGCAACGTGGCTGCGTCACCTCTGGTGACGCAGCTTCGGGGGCGGGGTTCCCCCGGGCCCCGATTCCGCCAGGGCGGGAATCGGGGGCTCCGAAGCGGGGGGTTACCCACCCCCCGGGCACATTTGGCAAGCCTAGCAAGAAGAGAGAACAACCACTGTGTAATTAGTAATACTAGCACTTCATTATGTTTTTAGGATTAATTGTTTTTAAGATTGTTAAATGTTTTAACTAATGTTGTCTAAGTTATATTTTATGTATTTTGTAAATGTTATGTTGTTTTTGCAAGGCGCCTTGAGCCGGCCCTGGCTGGGGGTGGGGTAGAAATTTAATAAATCAAATCAAATAATAAATGTATGCATATATTGCAGGAAAACACTGTGCTTCCAAACCTACCGACTGCTAACAAAAACCAGACTACATTTCAAGAGACTGGTGTGGTTTCGTTTTGACTACATACACCTTCCAGTCCATCTGTTCATCAAAAACTGGTCCCATAACTGACATGAGAGCATACTAGGACAGAGCAGATATATCTGGGAACAGTCTCACACCCATTTTCTCTTCAAACACAAAAGACTCCAGACTTACTAATTCCTAGTAATGTGGCTTTAAGGAAACATAGGTAGTTAATCCTTTTCTTCCCTATAAACCTTTAGTTATTAAGACAGTAATCAAAAGAATTAACTTCAAAACTAATTTTCTCCTGGACTGCCACCAAACATGCAAATGACACTGAAGTCAAACCCCAGAGGTATGAATGACCAAAAATCCCATAGAAAAACTGTACCTAAATCAAGAAGTGTGCATGCACATGAAAGCTTATACCCAGAATTAAAATTTGCTGGTCTTAAAGGTGCCACTGGACTCAACTTTGTTCTGCTGCTTCAGACCAACATGGCTACCCACCTGAATCTATCTACCTAAATGTTGGATTTTTTTTGTAAAACAGACTCCCCCCGTGTGTAAGAAAGACGGAGAGGGACAAGAAGAGATTACCATTGTGAAAGAGATACTTTCCATTATGGTTCATTACTACATGCCTATCCACTTTATAATATCAATGATTAAAAGTTGAGTAGGTATTGGGTGCTTTTGTAAACTATCTACCATTGGGGTAGGGTAATACCCTGTTTCCCCAAAAATAAGACCTACCCCCAAAATAAGCCCTAGCAGGATTTCTATGCATTTGTGGTATAAGCCCTAGTGTGTCTTCTTGAGAAAAAATAAATATAAGACAGTGTCTTATTTTCGGGAAAACACAGTAGTTAGACATGTCCAAGGGGGGGAAATGGCATTTTTTGAATTCAGGTATATCAGAGCCGAAAAATATCAGTAAATACCAATTTCCCCAGTACGATACCGGTATAGTATTCAGATTGGGGAAATATTCTGTATTTCCAAATATCTTCATGTCTATTATAGTCATGGGGCGGGAAGGGAGAGCAATACGGCACATTTAAATGCCTTCCCTTCCCTCTCTGAACCACCGGCCACTTCCACTATTCAGTTTCACTCCCCACTGGTCAGCTGTTTAGGCCATTTAAACCTAACAGATGACCAATGAATGGGAGTGAAATTGACCAGTGGAAGCGGCCGGCAACTGGGGGAGAGAAGGAAGACAGAGAAGGCAGGTTTAAGGTGCCTTCCCTTCAGGCCTGTAGCTAATGTGGGGCCCACGGGGCCCGGCCCCCTAGCATTTCTTCCAGGCCCCCTCCCTTCTGGGCTGGCCCCAAATTGACTTAATGTTATTAGCTTTGATTTAATTATCTGTGCCCCCCGAGGCCCCCTCCCCCCAAAATCCCTAGCTACAGGGCTGCTTCCCTTTCCCAGCCACCCTGAAGGGAAGGCAGAGAGTGAAGGCATGTTTAAATGCCTTTCTTTCCCTCCCTGAGCTGGTATTTAAACATGCCTTTGCTCTCTGCCTTGCCTTTCCCAGCCGCCCCACCATGGCGGGGCAGCTGGGGAAGGGAAGGCATGTAAATGGAGTGCTGAAATGGCTACCAGACCTGAGTCAGATTGAGGTGATGAGAGAGGAGGTCCTATGACTGATAGACAACTTAAGAAGTGATAAATCACCAGGTCCGGATGGCATACGTCCAAGAGTTCTGAAAGAACTCAGATGTGAACTTGTGGATCTCCTGACAAAAATATGTAATCTTTCATTAAAATATGCCTCCAATGTCACTCCCATCTTTAAAAAGGAGATCTGGGAAATTACAGGCCAGTCAGTCTGACGTCAATACCGGGTAAGTTGGTGGAAACTGTTATTAAGGAAAGAATTAGTAGACATACTGATGAACAAAAACTATTGAGGCAGATTCAGCATGGATTCTGCAAGGGAAAATCTTGTCTCACTAACCTTTTAGTCTTCTCTGAGGGAGTGAACAAACATATGGACAAGGGGGGGCCCAACAGATGTTGTTTACCTTGACTTCCAGAAAGCTTTTGATAAAGTTCCTCATCAAAGGCTTCTAAGTAAGCTCAATAGTCATGGGATAAAAGGACAAGTCCTCTTGTGGATCAAAAACTGGCTAATGAATAGGAAACAGAGAGTGAGTATAAATGGGCAATTTTCTCAGTGGAGGGTGGTAAACAATGGGGTACTGAAGGGATCAGTACTGGGTCCGATGCTTTTTAACTTGTTCATTAATGATTTGGAGTTGGGAGTAAGCAGTGAAGTGGCTAAATTTGTAGATGACAGGAAATTGTTCAGGGTAGTGAAAACCAGTAAGGATTGTGAGGCACTCCAAAAGGATCTGTCGAGGATGGGCTAGTGGGGTTCACTGTGGCCAAGTTCAAAGTTATGCACATTGGCGCCAAAAATCCTAACTATGAATACACGTTGATGGGGTCCGAACTGGCAGAGATTGACCAAGAGAGAGATCTTGGAGTCATAGTAGATAACTAACTGAAAATGTCAAGACAGTGTGTGACTGCAATAAAAAAGACCAACACTATGCTGGGGATTATTAGGAAGGGAATTTAAAACAAATCAGCCAGTATCATAATGAATGCCCCTGTATAAATCAACGGTGCAACCTCGTTTGGAGTACTGTGTACAGTTCTGGTCACCACACTTCAAAAAGGATATTATAGCATTGGGGAAAGTGCAGAAAAGGGCAACTAGAATGATAAAAGGGTTGGAACACTTTCCCTATGAAGAAAGGTTAAAACGCTTGGGGCTCTTTAGCCTGGAGAAATGACGACTGAGGGGTGACATGATGGAGGCTTACAAGATTATGCAAGGGATAGAGCAGGTAGAGAAAGTACTTTCCTCCCTTTCTCACAATACAAGAATTCGTGGGCACTCAATGAAATTGCTGAGCAGTCAGGTTAGAATGGATAAAAGGAAGTACTTCTTCACCCAGAGAGTGATTAACACATGGAATTCATTGCCACAGGAGGTAGTGGCAGCTACAAGCATGAATGGCTTCAAGAGGGAATTGGATAAACATATGGAGCAGAGGTCCATCAGTGGCTATTAGCCACAAGGTATAGGTAGGAGCTCTCAGTCTGGGGCAAGTGATGCTTGGGGAGGCAACAGTGGGAGAGCTTCTAGTGTCCTGTCCTCACTGATGGACCTCGTGATGGCACCTGGTACTTTTGACCACTGTGTGACAGAGTGTTGGACTGGGTGGGGCATTGGCCTGTTCCAGCATTGGCTTCTCTTATGTTCTTATATTCTTATTTAAATCCAACAGCTGACTGGTGGCTCCCCCTGTCAGCTGTTAGGTTTAAATGGTTGGCAGCAGGGTTTTTGTGTAGCTGAATTAACCTGAATAAAATTGGGGTTTTTTTCGGGCTCAGCTATATCAATAGCCAAATACTGATATCAATAGCTATATCAATAGTCAAATACTATTTGCCAATGCAATGGGAAATACCCTTAAAGTTTATACCTGTTTTCTCTATGGATCTTAAGTTGCAAGTTATTCAGCAAAAAATTATGTTTACAATATATGGGACACCACAGCTTCTATGGGAAACAGAGGAGGGATGAGAACTGGGGGTGGGTGGATCTGTGAGAGCCAGGCTTTTGTGGGTTGTAAATCAGTTGCTATCAATCAGTCGTTTAATTGGGTTTCCCTGTGTCCTTTATAAAGTTCATATCTCCTGTACCTGATGTTACATTTTACGGCACACATGGCCCAGCCCGATAAACTGATATTTCTGTCAGATCTGGCCCTCATGACAAAATGAATTTGACACCCCTGCTTTAGGCACATCCAGTCATTGGTTTTTCTGAGAAAAAAGTTATTACTTGTATTAATTCTGTATTAGAATGTTCATGGATTTTTTAAGGTGGTTATGTACTTTTAAACTATCTGCCCATCTCTTGAAGGCTAACTGGCGGTCAACAAAAGTGGACCCTCTGTGCCCTTAAGGTAAAGATAAAGGTTCCCTTGCTCAAAAGCCAGTCGAATCCAACTCTAGGGTTGCGGTACTCATCTCTGTTTCAAAGCCGAAGAGCCAGTGCTGTCCGAAGACATTTCTGTGGTCATGTGGCCGGCATGACTAAACACCAAGGTGCACGGAATGCTGTTACCTTCCCACTGAAGTGGTACCTATTTATCTACTTGCAATTTCTTGCTTTTGAACTGCCCTTACTATTACAACACTGGAGAGATACTTGCCTACCTGCTGTAAATCAATGGATTAAGGCACTAGCGGGGAGGTTGGAGGGCATTCTGGGAGTGGGCAGGGACGTTGTGCAATGTGCATATTTCAACTGGAAGTCATGTAGGCACACTGGTGATTTCAGATGCGACACTCTGGTTTGGGAGCAAATCTCTAGGGTACAATCACCCTCAAACCATAGAGTTTTGTCCCAAAACCAAAGCGTCATCCGTCAACATCACCAGTGTTCCTATGTCACTTCCAGGTGACGTATGCACGTCGTATCCACTACACTCAGAACGCCCCTTAATCCCCCCACCAGCATGACGATTGGACGATCGGACCTGGCAACCCTAATCCATTGATTTACAGCAGGTGGGCATTTATCTCTCCACTGTAATACAAGTATTTTAGCTATAGTAAGGGCACACAGGGTCCACTTTTGTTGACCATCAGCATGTCAGAGCCTATGTTCCCTGTAAGCTGTGGAGTCTCATCAGCAAAAAGTCTACTTTGTGAGCTACTGGCATTAAAGTTGTCAGAGAGCGATTTGGCTACTGCAGAAATTAATTTGCTCTGGAGCCATCCTTCCTGAGCTAAGACGAACCTCTGTTAAATGGCAATATGTACAACTGCAACATCTGTTGGTATTTAAATATGGCCCTGCAGTATTAAGTTCTCAGAGTCCACTTTGCTCCTGGAAATTCTAACTGAATAAATGCAGAAAACAATACCTACAATATGTGCTTAAAACTTTTTGTTGTTGAGTAATAAATATGATATGCAGAGTTTCAGGAATTAATGGAATAAGTAGGTCACCCTATTTGCCAATGCAATGGGAAATGCCCTTAAAGTTTATACCTGTTTTCTCTATGGATCTTAAGTTGCAAGTTATTCAGCAAAAAATTATGTTTACAATATATGGGACACCACAGCTTCTATGGGAAACAGAGGAGGGATGAGAACTGGCTTTCAAGTCCCCCCCCCCACCTTCTTGTTCTTTTTTGTTTTAACAAATAAAAAATTTAGAATACCTGTTTTTCTTATGTATGTTCCTAATTTGGTAGCTGCCTTGGTGGCCCTGATGAGGGCAGGAAGGCGGGGTATAAATTTTGTAAATAAATAGCAATAAAAAAAACCCAGAAAACCTTTTAACTCTACTTTTCCTACATGATTTCACAGGTACTGTACACTCTATGTAATGCTACATTTATTAAGGACCAATTTATTTCCATAGACCTTAAAAGGTCACTCAACAACAGTCAGTTAGGTTTAAGCTAATGCGTCAGTATGAATAGCTGAAAATTAACATTTTACATAAGTAATGCATTATAATTATAAGACAGAAAGATGTAAGTTAACTAGAAACCCATAAATGCCGCAAAGCAAATACATCACATGGTAAATGAGCTAATTAGTATGTAATTACTGTCTATTACCAATTGCTACAGTGGGGTTTTTTGTGTGTGGTGTATCTGTATGTGTGTTGAATGAAATACTTGTTTGTTGATTTGAGCTGTGTACATTACTTCCATTACTAAAACTGTATAATTCTAGTGGAAGTAATTAGGCGCTTTCAGGCAGAAATTGAGATACATTTTTAGGTTTGGCCTAGACAGATTAGGAGATCAGTAGAGTCTGATCTATTTTGGGCAATCTCAAGCAGGCCTACTGGAGGTAGCTGTAACAGTGCATGGTATGCCCTATGATGCTCGAAGTGCAATTTATTCTCGTTCTTTCTACCATTCATTTAAGGCTAATACAAATGGACAGAAAAAATATCAGTTTTCATCTTGGGCTTGTTTACACCATCATGAAGGGACAAAATTGCTTCAGTTACTTACAATACAATACTAAACAGTGCTGTAGTGCTCTAAGTCCATTGCAGTCAATGGGTACAAAAAGGGTATTCTGATCAGGATTGCAGTGTTATAGCTGTTATTATCCATTATTGTTGGTTTTCATGGGTGGGAACATCCCTGGTGGGAAAAATAGACAGGAACAGATACGGTACAGAATACTGGTAAAATGTTATGGAGTTTCAGTAAAGTATTTGATCTGGATTCATGGCAGCGTCTGGGCTCCTTCCCTTGGAAGTCAGAGCTTGACAAAAACACGTTTTAAGAAATGGACAAAGGACCTGAAATGACAACTGATATTAAAGAATCTCTTCAAAGTACAGTGATCACTGTTAAGTTTTAAAAATTACATATTTTTGGAAAAAATACTTGTTAGAAATGTAGAATGTTTACTGGTACACTTCTTTGTGAGGATCCTGCACCCCTCCACCCAAGTGCTAGGGGATCTGAAACTTGTGAAGTCTCATAAAGGGAACTAGATTCAGCCATGACATTGGAAAGTCCCAGGAATGAAGAGGAAGGGTGTGGTGGAATTAAAAACTAATTAAGTGCAATCCCCCACACAGACACTCCATGGCATATCTGGCTCAAGATTAAAGATCTTTCAATGCTAAGGACATAACCCAGTATCCTGACACACCCCAGAGGTGCCTGTCCAACCCAAGGTCAATGACTAAATCTAGAAAGGCACTTAAACCAGAGGTGTTGAACTCATTTGTTACAAGGGCTGGATATAACATAACTTTGTAGGGCTGGGCCACATGTACTATAAAACATAACATGAGGTACCAGAGATATAAACTTTATAAAGGTGATTTCAGATGCTGAATGACAATAGCAGGTGAGTGACAACAGCAGGTTTGATTGGATTAGGTGTGATATGCAGAGGAGTAGTAGGCATGGAGATACCAGCATTGGTAATGAGACAGGAAACCTAGGTCTCAGTTCAATCCAGGAGGATGTAAAGAATAAATAGACACAAGTCTGACATTAGAAACCACAATAGTCAAAAACCAGTGGGGGAACATTTAACCTTCCAGGACATTGCTGACCTAAGAGTAGCAGTTCTCTTAAAAAGGAATTTCAAAGGGAGATTAGAAAGAAAGACTGCTGAATTGCAACTGATAATGAAGCTCAATGCATCCTCCAGGACTGAATTGAGACCTAGGTTTCCTGTCTCATTACCAATGCCTGCTATTGTCATCTGGCATCTGAAATCACTTTACTCTCCAAGATTTAAGGACTAATGGACTCACATTCTAGCTGTATCTGAAGAAGTGAGCAGTGACTCATGAAAGCTCATACCCTGCCACAAATTTTGTTAGGTGCTACTGGACTCTTGCTCCTTTCCACTAATAAAGTTTGAAAGCTGTACTGTTAGGTTTCTTTCTTTTTCTTCATCTGTTTAAACTGGAGAGAGGGGTCTATCCAAGTGAAATAATGTGTTGATTTCAGACTCAACAAAATCCACAAATACTAGTGATGAAAGCAAAGGGGGAGTGAAGAAAGGTAGCCAGCAAAGTGGGAGGGGAGAAAGGAAGATGCATTGAACTGGAACGTATGGAACCATAAATGTATTTTTAAATATTTAGTCATCTACTTCCATTATTAAACAATGGAATTCAATGGAATTGGATTATTAAACAATGGAAGCCAGTCCAAGTGTTCTAATTCCTATTCAGGGTCCTTTTGAATGAAAATCCCAGATAGGCACAGAGAAATCTAACCTTAAAAAAACTTTTCAGAATAAACCAAAATAATTTCCTTTTAATTCTCCTTTCCCCTTATATCAACATGACGCTTCCTTTTAACACACATAATATGAATACATATTTGTGTGTGTGTGTGTGTGTGAGAGAGAGAGAGAGAGAGAGACAGGGAGAGAGAGAAAAAGAAGGAGGAGGAGGAGGGAAGAGAGAGAGAGAGGGAGGGAGAGAGGGAGATTGGATTTATACCCCGTCTTTCACTACCCAAAGAAGTCTCAGAGCGGCTTACAAACTCCTTTCCCTTCCTCTCCCCACAGCAGACACCCTGTGAGGCAGGTGGGGCTGAGAGGACTCTGACAGAAACTGCTCTTTTTAAAGAATAGCTATGCCAGAACTATGGCTTGCCCAGGTCATCCAGCAGGTGCAAGTGGAGGAGTGGGGAATCAAACCCGGTTCTCCCAGATTAAAGTCCATGCACTTAACCACTACACCAAACTGGCTCAGAGGGATATCAAGTCTCAAAGAAAACAGCAGAACATTGTGCTTGTCAGAAGAATCCATACATCTATCCACCCTCCCTCCCTCCCTCCCTCCCAAGTATAGGAAAGCATATACTTGAAATAAAACACTGCAGGACTCACACTTTGCTCTTTCTCCTGGGTGGGGCTCTCTCCTGCTCTTTGCCTCCCCCTCTCATTCTCCCAAAGGAGGAGCTCTCAGCCAATGGAGGGAAGGGAGACTTGGCTTGGAAGGAAGCAGGAAGCAGCAAAGGGAGCTGGGCAAAAGTGAGCTGCACTGTAGCAGGAGCAACCCCAAGGAAGGAAGCCAGAGGGATCCAGCTGCTCACAGGCCAGATATAGGGTTGCCAATCTCCAGATGGTGGCTGGAGATCTTCCACTATTGCAACTGATCTCCAGGCAACAGAAATCTGTTCACCTGGAGAAAAAGGCCACTTTGGAAGTTAGACTCTATGGCATTATGCCCAAAACTCTGCCTTTCTCAGGCCCCACCCCCAAAATCTCCAGGTATTTCCCAACCTGGAGCTAGCAACCTTAGCCAAATACGAGCCCTGCAGGGGCTGGATCTGGCCCATGGGCCATATGTTTGACACCCCTGATTTAAACCATGGGAGTTGCCCTCCAGTCTTAATTTCATTAAGTGGTGGGGTTTTTTGGCCTCACATGGGGATTTTGTGCCCATGCAGATCCATCTCACAATAGCCTAATCACAGTAATTTCCCCAACTTTTCCTGGCAAAGTATGACAGCAGTTAACTTTGAACCTATCAGTAAGATTCAAACTTATTATCTTGGCCCAATCCAAAACCAGGACAGCCAACCCCCCACCTGGACCCGTGACCTTCTGTCCACAAAAGAAGGACCCCAAGCCCCGGCAAATTATTCCTCAGTTCCCTGGTCCAGATCTCTGCTGGTCAGAACTCTGTTTTCCTTCTGAGAACCCCTGCTGCAATTTGCACACTTTTTCTCCTTGCTTTGCCAACTCCTCCATATGCTCCTTGGACCTCAGCTGCATCTACCCTTGGAATCCTCCAGACCTCAAGCCCCAGATTTAAGGTTGTATGTCCCTTCCCCAAGACTTCCCAATTTATGCCCTACCATTTATAAGTGCACTCTCTTGCTGGTGTGTGTGTCCATGTGTGATTGCTTATGGAATCAGTTCTCAGGTGCCTAGTGTAGGTTCTTTACATTTTTATTCTTGTTATTATTTATACAATAAAGTTATTTGTTTGTATTTACAATTACTCTCTTCATAATTTTATTTTGGGTTACCCCTACCAAGATCTATCCTGGTATACAGAGGCTACATGGTCTCACATTATTCCTTTCTGGAGCCCCTTTAAAACCAATTTCCCCTTCTCTGGGTCCAGTTTGAGTAATATCTTCCTATGCTATGGTCTTGTCCAGTAGTTCAGCCATTTTGGAATAGTGCTATATAACACATTAATTTTGTTTTAGATTCCCTGCTTTATTCATTTATTTATGTATGTATTTATTGAAAACATTTCTGTGTTTGCCTTTCCACTCAAATAGGGTCTCCAAGGTGGAGAACATCAAAACATTAAGACATTATAACAGCATTTAAAATATACTTCAGTCACGGAAATCAGTTACTTCACCTACTATAGAGAAGTGGCTGGAAGACCTTTTGTACATTGCTGCAAAAGAAAAGGTAACATTTGCCCATCAAGCAATGGAAGATAAAAGTCAGAGTATATGGAGACCAGTCCTAGAACTTTATGAATACTAAAGGAGTAGAAAACTACTACCATTACTACTCTCTCTTTCTCTAACATTAGAAAAATCTTCCAAAACTTAATATCACATAGATTTAGTATTAAGAACATCACCATGACAACACAACATCACGTATGTAACCAGAAGTGACATTGCATAGTCCTGCACCACACCATCACCCTGTACCATCTGAAAAGATCCTGGGGGTTGCCAGCAGATGGCTGGCAATTCTACTGGAATCTGAATAAATAAGATTTTGCCCAGAACCTGAAATATAAAAGAAGAAGAGGAGGAGGAGGAGGAGGAGGAGATTGGATTTATACCCCGCCCTTCACTTGGAGTCTCAGAGTGGCTTACAAACTCCCTTCCCTTCCCCTCCCCACAACAGACACCCTGTGAGGTGGGTGGGGCTGAGAGAACTCTAACACAAACTGCTCTTTCAGGAACAGCTGTGCCAGAGCTTGTGACTGACCCAAGGTCACATCAGCAGGTGCAAGTGGAGGAGTGGGGAATCAAACCCGGTTCTCCCAGATTAGAGTCCACACACTTAACCACTACACCAAACTGGCTCTCAAATCAGGCACCAGGCAAACAGCTGTGATGAGGGCATCCCATAAATGTGGTGCCACCACAGAAAAGGCACTGTCACTAGTAGCCAGCCAGCCACTTTATTTTGGCAGCTGGGGATACACGAAGCAGAACCTCTATTTATTTATTTATTTATTTATTTATTTCGATTTTTACCCCATCCCATTCCACAAGCAGGCTCTGGGTGGCTTACAACATGCCAGTACAACAACTTAAAAGATTAAAACATAATACAGTAAAATAATTAAAATTCCGTTTCATAAATAAATTACAAGATGGCTGTGATCCAATTAAAGTGCTCTCAGCAAATATTGGTCCATGTATATGTGCTCAATTTTATTGTTTTTCCAAGAATTGGCAAAGTTCCCACAATCAGGAAACAAATTTATACCTGTGGATAACACAGGATATGGAGCAGGTGGGTAGGGTGGGGGAGGCAATCTAATGTGGTGTCTGCCATCTCAACCAAAGGGCTGACGGAACGGCTCTGTTTTACAGACCCTGTAGAATGGTGGTAAATCCTGCAGGGCCCTGAACTCAATTGGAAGACTGTTCCACCAGGCCGGAACCAGAGCCGAAAAGGCCTTGGCTCTGGTCGAGGCTAAGCGGACATACCTTGGGCCAGAGATCACCAGTAGATGTTGATCTGAAGTACACATAAGTCTTTGGGGGACATAGCTGGAGAGATGGTCCTGCAGAAATGATGGTCCCAGACCACACAGGGCTTTAAACGTTCATACCAGAACCTTGAACTTGATCCGGTATTCAACTGGAAACCAATGCAGCTGGCGGAGCACAGGTTGTATATGTGTTCATCCTGAGGTCCCAGTGAGGACACATGCAGCTGCATTTTGAACCAGCTGGAGTTTCTGGATCAGTTTCAACTCTGTGTAGACTGAGTTACAGTAGTCCAACCTGGAGGTGACCAATGCATGGATCACTGTGGCCACGTAATGGGGGTAAAGGTAGGGAACCAGTTGCCTGACACCGAAGATGGTAAAAGGCAGACCTGGCAACATTCAAAGCCTGGGCCTCCACTGAAAGTGAGGTGTCTGGGATCACGCCCAGGCTCCTCAGCATTGGTGTTGGCATTGACAGCATCCCGTCAAGGGCAGGAAGCCAGATTCTCAATTCCATCTCCCCGTGGCTCAAGCACAAGATCTCAATAGATGGACAGGCTCATATGTGAGCATGCAAACCTTCAACTACCCTGCTCCTAGGCCACTTAAGGCTCTAAGTATAAGGATAAGCATTTTGAATTGCATCTAGAACTGAACCGGCAACCAATTAAGATTGCTAAATATATTAATTGTAATATGGCCTAGTTAACGGTCTTACTGCTGCATTTTGCACCAGATTAAGTTTCCATAATGTTTCCAAAGGCAAGTAGATCACGTTACAGTAACGTAATATGGGACCAAAGTCTAGTTATACTGAAGTCATAGAACAAACAATGGTACAGTCTTAGTATTTGGTATTGATAAAGATGGCACATTCCATATTGACACTTTTTATCTGCTGTGTCACCTAATATTGTAACTGCAAGGTGTTAAAGCATTCTAGGGCACTTTGGAACCTCTTAAAATATGCTACTATTGATGTAACTATAGAACTACATCAATATTTTTTGCTATTGTTTGTTTTGGCCTCTAGTTCCTGTTGCACTGAACTGTTTTAGTATTGTTGATGGAACTACCCAGCTGAAAATACACATTTCCCTTCTCTACAGTATGGTGTCCTTTTTTTAACATCATCCTGCCCCCCCTTCTCGTTCCATCACAGAATCCTGACTAAAGTGCTGCATTACTTCTCATTTGATGACATCTCTCTTAAGAAAAGCCTGTCATCTTTGTTCCCTTTCTCTTTCGCTCACCCAAACATCATCCATTTTTATTCACTGAAGCCATTTTCAACCTTAATTACTTCCCATTTAACAAATGGTTTGGATATGAGAGCTGCTGCAGCAAGAATAAAGGTTGGTGTTCCATAACTATCTTTTTAATTCTGTCTTGAAGAGGGATTCTCAAACAGCAAAGCTGCCTCACCTCAATTTTTCAGACACTACATTGCTGCTATACAGCTAGTCCTGAATGACAGATTCACAGGGCTCGACAAGCTCTTGAAAACAAAAAATAATAAACCAACAGTACCTTTCAGGGGAACATGGCTCAAGATAGAAAATGGCCCTTTGCAAATGATAAGGCTGGTATTCAAGCCTTGAAACTTTAAAGGGAGAAAAATACACGATTCTTTATCCCTCATGTCTTGTTTACATTGTCATTATGTAGGGGTCACAACAATTCACTTATTTGGATACTAAAATAATTTGCAGAAAAAAGTTAAAAACTGGGGAAAGCTCCTTGAAAATCAAGGAATTTCTTGCCATCTCTGTAATTGTGCAGGTGGACAATATACAACACTTCATAGGGTACAGTTGGTGGTAAGTAATTAAATGGTACAGGAGTTGGGTGAGGAATGTAGGGAAACAGAGGCAGTGGGCAAAAAGGAAAACATGACAAGGCAGTTGAATTAGTATCTCTCAAGCACAAGGCAGCTACTAGCATGCTGTGGCAATACTGATGCTGCTTCATACCACGATCACTGCAATGAAACAGTGTTAACTGTGAATGTGCTATTGAATATAGAAAAAATTACATAGATGGGGGTCAAGAGTGGGGGGAGAGACCAAAGAACAATAAATTGTAAGCCACCTTGAGCCCTGCTTGCAGTGAAAGGCAGCCTAAAAATTTAATCAAATAAATAATCAATCTTGGGAAACAAGAGATTAATTAGATTAATTAGTAATCTTTGCATAATTTTTAAAATATTATTTGCTTAATTTAAAACTATAATTTAAGGGATACTGAGCAGATTACCACCAGCCATGGCCCTCATTCAGCCAGGAGGAGGCAGGAGAAGAGGGAGGGTAAGTTGCTTCCTCCCTGCCTCTCCCCACCCCTGCCTGCCTGGGGCCAGGGAGGGCCTTCGCAGGGCTTCCTTGCACTCCCGCGTCAGGAGGTGTGGCATATGCTAATGAGTTATGCTAATGAGTTCCCCTAGCTCTTTTTCTACGAAACTACCCCTGATTTAATTCTAGGTTTTGCGGTTGGGAAAAATGTTATATTGCTATAATTTAAGCTCATACAAATAGACATACCTTTGTAATGAAGTTATCTATTTTTCACAAATTTTATAGGATTATTTTACCCTATGGCAACTGTTTAATATTTTATGCCAATAAAGGAATTTGTTAGTTTGTTTGTTGTAAATCATGCATGGGACAAAGGGATAAACAGAGCCTTTTATACCATAATAATAGAACTCACCAGCACACAGTTAAATAGATTCTACAGACTTTTAATTCAATATGTCACTAACTTGTGGAACTCACTGTCACAGGGCATATGACAGCCACTGTTTTTATTTGCTTTAAAAGGGGATTAGACAAATCCATGGAGGATAGGTCCATCTAATGGCCATCTCAATGGCATCTCTTCTAAACTCCTTTATTATGTTGTTGCTATTCACAGGTCTTACCAATCACCTTCATCCAGTCCTGGCTGTATTTACTGCTCAGTTACTTATGCATCTTGACTCTAATTGGCCCTTCCTGGTAACACCCTCGTCACCCTCTACCTATATGTAACGGTTAGTGAGTTTTATTTCAACATATCTGAAGAAATGTGCATGCATACGAAAGCTTATACTCAGAATAAAACTTGTTGGTCTTAAAGGTGCCACTGGACTCCAACTTGGTTCTGCCTCAGTGACGAAATGGAACTTCCATGTTCAGAAGCTGTAAATACCAGGGACAGGCTTTGGCTTTCATCCCATGCTTATAGGCCTTTTAAGGGCATCTGGTTGGCCATGTTATGGAACAGAGTGGTACACTCGAAGGAGCACTGGTGTGATCAAGCACAGCTGCTCTTAGGTAAAATTGAAGGAGAGAAAATTGACTGTAGTTCTGGTAGGTTTATCCACATTTGATGCATATAGAGCAACAACAGTTCTTTCAATCACAGTGTTTTGTTTGTGGGGGGGGGGGGGGGGGACTTATTTTCCTGAACCATTTTCTCTGTAATTACAAATGTGGCTTGCAACAGCGTAGCATGAAGAATTTTATCCAACAAATCACTAACAAAAAGAATGATATAAAGGAACACGAATATTTAAAAACAAAAGCCGAAAAGCAAAATATGCCTATCAACACATACTTCCCATGCCCTTCAAATGAGATTTTCAAACCCAATTTTAGTTTCATTCACATTGCTTTTATGTATATAAATGGACACATCAAGGGCTTTCCCCTATTTTTTTCTTTGTAAGCAGGGCTCTAAGAATTTTCATTATCTGAAATGAATGAGAAAAAAAATTAGCATTGAAAACAGGTTACCAAAAGAGGGGGGGGGTGTAAAACAGAAAAAAATGAGATTTGAAATGCAGAAAATAAAACAAAGTCATGAATGATGTAGGGGAAAATGAACATCTTTCCTCTTTTGACTGATAATTTCTATGAGGTCCATGATCAAGCTTTTTACTCCTTGCATAATTTTAAACAATTTAGAAAAAACAACTGGAACAGTAATCTTGAAACATATAAGAGGAGAGGCCTGGAAATAACCCAGTGAATGCAGCATTCATCACAGTATATGCTGTCTCAGAGTTTTGAGAACTTCAGATGTTACTCTTCACACCAAGAGAACTTTGACTGACTGATGCCATTCCTAGCTGACACGTGATAAACCTTTGGGAAAATATCCAGTAGGCATGTCATACAGTACATTGTACTTGAACAGACCCTAGACAGCAAGTTCTCCCTTGCTCACTTTATGCAATTGGTTTTTATAAGACACATACACAATTAGTTTTTATTAAGACACAGAGTGGCAGAATCACTGAGCTGCATGTAATCTGTTCAGGCCATGCAAGAAAACAGCTTCATAAACTATTTTAGGGGCACAGTCAGATGGGCTTCTTGATCGGTGTCGCTGCTTCTCCTCTCTGGTTTTTTTAATTTTATTCATTTTATTACGGGTCTATATGACCGAAGTCTTGACCAAAAGAGAATGCAAAAGGGGTAAAATAGGTACATAAAATTGACATAAAATATGACAAGTACATAGTCACAATCAGTAAACATATAAAACCCAGGCATAGCCCAGAGAATAAAAAAGACCTAACTACACTTGGGGTGGAGCCAACTAACTAAAATCCTCCGAAGATTAAAAATCGGTGTAGGTGTTTACAAAGATGATAAAACTTTCAGTGTTTCTTGAGAGCGGCAACTTTAGCCAGGAACCGCGCCACATTAGCTGTTATCAGTCCATCGGCATTTGAATCAGATAGCAATATTGAAAGCACCCAAGGTTGCAAGGGAAGATTCATCTTCGTAAGAATAGGAATGATATATATCCCTCTGTCTTGAGTCCAATGGGGACAGCGAAACATCAGATGGTCTAAAGTTTCAATTTCGCCAGAGTTGCACAGACAGAGGCGATCTGAGTAAGGTAAGCCTCCAAATCTGCCCAGTGTTACCATCGTTGGAAATGCATTTAAGTTTGATCTAATCCTAAAAGACTTGAGCCGGGCACTATTATTAAAAAGTAGTTGTGGAATATACTTAGAGGCAAAGGTAATAGTGACTTTCATATGATCTTTAGACTGGGAAACAAGCTGTGTATACTCTAGATCAACCTTCTTAAGAGGAATATCCAAAATTTGACCCAAAAAGCGTTCAGCTGAATGCTTAGATCTCCAATTCATAAGCTGTCCTCTCCAAGGATGAATAATAAGTGTGGCTTGATGTTGTTGAAGAATAGTAGGAAAATTGCAATCGGACTTCCTAGTAAAGGGCTCCTCTGCGCTCAGACCATGTACAGGATTTCTTCCTGTTCTTTCGTGGCTGAAATTATTTGTATCATGGCCAGCAAATTGAATCTGCTCCCCTAATTCAATAATCTTAGACTCCACTCCTCTAACAAGAGAGATCAAAAACTGCAGCGTCTCACCAACCAGTAAACATTGCTTAGCAAAAAGGGCACCACCCACCCTTCCACTATCTCCCTTAAAATCAACCCCAAAGAGTAGTGACGAGTCCGTTTGTGTTGACTTATCAACTCCTGAACAGGGGCACTGGGTAGAGACAAAAGGGGGGTCTAACGAATCGTTCACTGCCTGCAGGAAACTCCTTGTTCCAGAGAAGGAAGGCTCAGCCTGGTTGTTAATGTCCTGTGCCAATAACTTATCATAGTGTGTGGCAATAAGCCACCTGTCCAAAGATTCTGTCCGGTTAATTGGGTATTTCTTTTTATGAGGTGGGGAAACCTCTAGGTTCCCCACAGCCCTAGACCTCTTCCCCATACTAAAAACCTTAGCAAAATACTAGAAGAGAACGACTAAATCATGAATGGTATATTTCTTTTCACAATATAGCCGGACAGTCCAGCTGGTGCTGCTAATTAGGCACAATGAGGAAGAGAAGAGAACGCGGACACGCCCAGCGAGGCAAGAGATACCGTCCTTCTGTTTCAAACTTCCCAGCAAACAAACAGCAGCAGCAAAAAACTTCTTTCCTTCAGCAAGTAGATTATTGAAATAACCTTACCAGGACTTGTAGCTAGAAGGTTAGGTCCGTCCGTGATAAGGTAATTGTCTCTGGTTTTAAAATGTTCATCCAGACATCACGGAAGGTATCCCATACTGCAATCGTCGTCGCACCCCCACCCCACCCCCGGTCTCACTGCTGACTTTCCTGACACCAGAGAAAGTCTGTGTTTTGTGGATCCTGCCAGTCTCACCACGTGTTTCCAGACATCTGATTGCTCCAGTGCGAAGTTAAGCCCTTCGGCACTGTTCTTTTTCTGCACCATTTTTTTTAGGTGCTCAATCACCCATGATTGGCCACATCAGTGCAGACACGCTTTGACACCCAATCAGTCCACCGGGATCGCCAGGTACTGTTGGAATAGGGGTTTTGGTCAGAAAATATCCCCTAGAAGAACTCTTTCAAAAAAATCCCTGTTTATCCCCGTGGTTCTTGGGCGCAAATAGTCCCCATTAAGGCTGACTTTTCAGCAGCCATCATTCCCTAGCCAGAACTACACTGGGTGAGGGTGCTGCCAAATGGGCTGTCTGATTGAATCACTGCAGAATAGATAACCCTGGATAAAAATTTGAGGTGCCCCAACAATGCGATGATCACACTGTCTGATCGCAGCCTAGATGCGTGCAGGACAAAAAAAAAATTTAAATAAATAAATATAATAAGCCAAGCTAGTTTTAGATATCCAGCAGGATGTACACTGTAGTGAGGAACAAGCCAGCACAAGCAGGGTCAGGGACCACCCTCTGTACAAAAGGGCTCACTTGCTTCCTGTCTCTCCTCACCCACCCCCCACCCTTGCCAGTAGTCCAGTATTCCTTGTCCAAGTTTGTGATATGGATTTCTTGGGTAAAAGGGACTCCCATTGCACAAGCACATGCATGAAGTGCTGGAGGAGCAGCTGTTGGGGCTGGGGTGGACAGACCACATTACGCAAGGTGGGGGGGGGGGAGAAAAGGCAAATGTGGAGCTTTTTCAGGGGGTGGAATCTGTACTAAAAAGGAGTCCTCTCCATCACAGATTAACCCCTTACATTGCCTAAGTGTCCTATTGCTCCTCTTCGTAGGTTTGAAAGAAAGAAGACTGCAAACATAGCAATCGTGGGATAAGAGTATGGGTTCTCTTACAGATTAAAAATTGGTTAAATGACAGGAAGCAAAGGGTTCTCACAGTTCCCACAATGGAGTAAAGTAAATGGTAAAGGTAAAGGTTCCCTTGCTCGAAAGTCAGTCAAATCCGATTCTAGGGTTGCGGTGCTCATCTCCGTTTCAAAGCCGAAGAGCCAGCGCTGTCCGAAGATGTTTCCGTGGTCATATGGCCAGCATGACTAAACACCAAGGCGCACGGAACGCTGTTACCTTCCCACCGAAGTGGTACCTATTTTTCTACTTGCAATTTCTTGCTTTCGAACTGCTAGGTTGGCAGGAGCTGGAACTAGAGATGGGAGCTCACTCCATCATGCGGCACACTCGGGTCTCGAACTGCGGTACTACTGACCTTCCACAGCCTGCAGTTCAGCGTCTTAACCACTTGAGCCACCGCAGCTCCTTAAAGTAAGTGGTGGGGTCCCACAAAGATTAGTATTGGGGCCAGTACTATTTAATTTATTCATAAATGGTCTGGAACTAGGGGTGAGTAGTGTAGCGGCCAAGTTTGCAGATGACACAAAATTATTCAGGATGTTGAAAACCAAGCCTGACTGTGAAGAGCTCCAAGAGGACCTCCACAAACTGGGGGAGTGAGCGACAATGTGGCAAATTAAGTTCAGTGTTGGTAAGTGTAAGGTGATGCACACTGGGACAAAAAATCCCAACTTCGAGGATAACCTAATGGGGTCTGAACTTGTTGAGACTGAGAGGAAAAAAGAACTTAGGGCTGTGGTGGATAGCTCAATGAAAGTGTCAACCCAGTGTGCTGCAATGGTGAAAAAGAAAAACTCTATGTTAAAGATTGTTAAGAAAGGGATTGAGAATAAAACGGCCGATATTGTAATGCTCCTGTATAGATCTATGGTGCGGCCTCATTTGGAATACTGTGTACAGTTCTGGTCCCTGTATCTCAAAAAGGACATTGCAGAGCTGGAAAAAGTACATTAAAGAGCAACCAAGTTGATTAGGAGGTTGGAGCACCTTCCCTATGAGGAAAGACTGAAGAGTCTGGAACTTTTCAGTTTAGAAAAGAGATGACTGGGGGGGGGGGGGACGTGAAAGAGGTTTTATATGCATGTGGTGGAGAGAATTGAGAAAGAGAAATTTTTCTCCGTCTCGCAAAATATTAGAACTTGAGGGCATCCAGTGAAGCTGATGGGCAGTAGTTTAAGGACCGACAAAAGGAAATACTACTTTACACAGAGAGTGATTAAAATGTAGAATTCATTGCCAGAGAATGGCCACAGGAATAAACAGCTTTAAAAGGGGACTAGATAGATTCATGGAGGATGTCTATCAATGGCTAGTAGCCATGGTGACTGAGGGGAACTTCCACATTCTGTAATCCTACCATGATCCCATTCAGCCCCCCCTCGATATTTATCGTAGAAGTGCTGAATGGTATAAATTGCATCCTCTGCCTTCTCTAGTACACATATTGACAAGAAGAGAAGGCTTTTATACCCCGCTTTTCTCCACCCAAAGGAATCTCAACGTGATTACAATAGCATTCCTTTCCGCACGACAGGCACCTGGTAAGGTAGGCAGGGCTGAGAGTGCTCTGAGTGAACTGTGACCAGCCCAAGCAGCATGTTTCATGTGGATGAGTGGGGAATCCAACCTGGTTATCCAGATTAGAATTTGCTGCTCTTAACCACTAGACCACACTGGCTCTCATGACCAGCCTTGGATGGAGTTCATTTAGACTCCTCACCCAAAAAGATCTGCTCTGCTACTTCCAGCATCAGAGTCTGGTAACATGTCCAAAAGATTCTGTTAGTTAAGTCAACTTCGGCCCCTGCCACACGGGGGAAATTGCTGCGGGCAAAGTGCGGCTTTTGAAAGCCGCACCAAAAGAGACACGCAGCAGCGGGATCACACAGATCCCCTGAGCCGCCGCGCAGTTGTTCCCCAGCACAATCAGATGCCGGGGGGGGGAGCCATGGACAGGAGCATGAGGCAGCCGGCTGCGCATGTGTGCGCATGCGCAGTTCGGCTGGGAGCCTCAATTGCTGCTGCAGACGGGCGCGCCGGCGATCCGATGGCCGCACTTGATGCGGTGTGTCAGGTTGGTTCTACCTTTTACTAGGTTTATTTTTAGTGTGCATTTTAGGCCTAAAGGGACGGATCGAGGATGGGTGCACACCGATTCCCAGATGTTGTGGTGAGATCGCGCCCGTTTGCTGCGCCCCCAATCCGGCCCTCTTCCGGCCCAAAACCTCCCGTGTGACCGGGGCCTTCTTTAGTCTAAAGCCAACAACTACCCTAATGCCTGGTGGATTTGGCGGTGTGAGACCTTTAGGCAGATGATCATGGATGGAGATCATAGCTTCCGCTTGGCTCACCTATGGTAGACTAGACCCTGTGTCCCTAGCCACTGCAACATGATGGCTCAGAAGACCAAGAATGTAAACAGCTGCCTAAGCTTATTTGAAGGGCTTCTGCCAGTCTAGAATATCTTCTGAACACTTTCTTTATTTCAACAGTTTATCCCATACCACCTTACAAAATATATGCCACGTGGTATGAATGGGTTGCTGTTTGGGGAGAAATAAACCTAAATCCCCCTTTGGCTCACAGAACTACTTTCGTAGTTCTTTAGATTCCAGCCACAGAAAACTGTTATCACATATTGATTATTTTAAAACATTTTAAGTCCATTTATTAACAACTCCTCTTTTGTACTGTATTTTGGTATTGGAACTGCACAGTGGGCAAATGCACCAATGTGTGTTCAAATGCTCTGTGCCAACAGCATTTTCCTTTGCCATTATACAGTTCATTTCAATTCTAGCTTTTGTACTAGGCCTTTCTTTTATGTAGCCTTGTGGCTCAGCACACCTGAACAGCTCACCACAATAGTAGTTCTTCAGTAGGGTACAGGGAAAAAAATCATAAGAGGCTTTTAATGGGGGTAGACAGTTGGGGAGGGGAGGGATGGGGAAAGTAAAGGTTTTCAGAGCCATTCCCAAAATGAGAGATCAAAAAAATCAATTTGTAATTATCTGCCAACACAAATCTAAAGGCTTTTCTTTGATAAGGGTGGTAATACACAGAGCTGTAATGTGAATTATTTCAAAGAATAAAAGACTGATTGTCTTCATGACCTATATAGCTTTTAGTGGGCTTTCAATCAAAATTACATTTTATACAGCTCATGAATGGCTTTCCCTTCCTCTTTTAAAAGTAGAGAAGGGGTTGTTCCATTCAGTAAGCTTTCAGGCTTAAACAGGACTCAGGCTTCTTCCTATGTTGATACATTTTGTCCTCCTGAAAATGAAGGTGTTAGCTTTGCTAGGAAGATAGAGCTTTGGCTAAATAAAAGGCTGCCCTTTCAGATATAATCTAAAAGAGAGTGTAAGTTGTCTAGGTATTTATTTTTCTGCAAAAGCTCAACACTGTAAGGAAATTACTTTTTTTGAAAGGGAGAGTGTTGGCACTTTTAAGAATGTGATTTAAAAGAATTATTTACAGCATAAGGTAAAAACAATTCAAATGAGCAGCAGATAGAAAGCTCAGCAATACAAAAATCTCTATCTCTGCATATAACCAGTGGACTTTTGATCATTACAGGAATATATATGGTGCAGTGTCTAAATTCAAGGTTTAGAGTACTGAAGCCTAAAGCCTTCCTATAATGACCCCTTATGACATTTTCCTAACAAACACAATGACAATTCCAAACAACCACACCAGTTGACTACCATTGTTGTTATATTTGCAATTTCCATAAGGAAGCAACTTAATTAGTTTTTCCTACTTGGAGTAGAAAGAGAAGAGAAGTATAGGATGTAGACTGGAATTCTGAACAGCTATGAATCTGTCACTTGGCATGGCATTCATGCCCTCTATGAATCCACAAGGGTTAAGCTGACACTACATATAATAAACATACAAAATTTATTTAGGTGTACACATTTTAAAAAACTTAAGACTCATTTAAAATATTCACAATCAGACCTAAAAAACGTCTCAACGTTCATACATAGATGGGTTAGTGCTGTGCAACTGAACCAAACGCGTTTCGGCCCCAAAGGGCCTTCCTCAGTGGTCCTGTACAAATGTGTACATGATGGAGTGACATACAGTCAACTCACGCACGTTTATGCTACCAGATTTGGAATTATTAGTGGACTTTAATTGGCCATACCTGAGGCCTATCCTATAGAACAGCAATATACATATAAATATATAAGGACATAACATCTGGCCTTATACTGCATATATATTTAAACTTCTTATGTAAATATTTTTTGGACTGTATGTCAACTTTGTATTTTGGATTGTGACCACTGAGGAAGGCCCTTTGGGGCCGAAACGCGTTTTGTATGTTTATTATATGTAGTGTCAGCTTAACCCTTGTGGATTCATAGCAGCTTTTTGGGTTGAGTTTTCTTTTTTTCCCTTACCCCCCCTTTTTTTCTTTTCTTCTTTTTTTTCTTCCCCCCTCCTTTCTTTTTGTTCATGCCCTCTAAACATAACAATCTGATTTTCTAGCCATTTCAGCTGCTGACCACATCCTGATTCCCTAAGTGACACTAACTGAACAGAAGCAATCATACCTGCTCAGAGACTGTGTATGGGATCCCAGATGATATGAAATGCTAAAAGCAAAGCTCCTGAACCAGAGACCTCAGTGTATGCTCCAATGAACACACAGTGTTCGTGTGTAAAAAGATTGTTGTTGTTCAGTTGCACAGTTGAGTCCGACTCTTCGCAACCCCATGGACCAGATCACACCAGGCCTTCCGGTTTTCCGCCGTCCTCTGAAGTTTGCTCAATTTCATGTTCGTTGCATCTATGACACTGTCTAACCATCTCATCCTTTGCCGTCCCCGTCTTCTTTGACCTTCAATCTTTCCCAGCATCAGGGTCTTCTCCAGTGAGCACTCCCTTCTCATTTGGTGGCCAAAGTATTTGAGCTTCAGTTTCATTATCTGGCCTTCCAGGGAACAGTCAGGGTTGATTTCTTTTAGGATTGACTGAAAAGATGCACATGCAAAAAGACCCCTTCTATCTAAGTGATTAAGGAAATCTACTTATACAGGAGCTCATATATAGTTCATGCTCCTAATAAAGTCAGGCTGGAAGGAGAAAGGATAAGAGAACTACTTTTGTTTGTAGGGTGGTGGGATCGGGGTTTAGTGTTTCCACCAAAAGGAAAACTGTGGCCTAAAGAATATCTCCATCTAAACTCATTTGGAATACTGTGTGCAATTCTGGTCTCCACACCTTAAAAAGGATATTATAGCTTTGGAAAAAGTGCAGAAAAGGGCAACTCGAATGATTAAAGGGTTGGAATACTTTCCCTATGAGGAAAGGTTAAGGCGCTTAGGGCTCTTTAGCTTGGAGAAATGACAACTGAGGGGTGACATGATTGAGGTTTATAAGATTATGCATGGGAAAGAGCAGGTAGAGAAAGAGGTACTTTTCTCCCTTTCTCACAATACAAGAACTCGTGGGCACTCCATGAAATTGCTGAGCGGTCGGGTTAGAACGGATAAAAGGAAGTACTTCTTCACCCAAAGAGTGATTAACACTTGGAATTCACTGCCACAGGAAGTGGTGACGGCTACAAGCATGGACGACTTCAAAAGGGAATTAGATAAGCATATGGAGCAGAGGTCCATCAGTGGCTATTAGCCACAAGGTATAGATAAGGATTCTGGGCAAGTGATGCTCTGTCATATTGGTGCTTGGGGGGGTCAACAGTGGGAGGGCTTCTAATGTCCTGGCCCCACTGGTGGACCTCCTGATAGCACTGGTATTTCTGGCCACTGTGTGATACAGAGTGTTGGACTGGATGGACCTTTGGTCTGATCCAACATTGGCATCTCTTATGTTCTTTTTTAAAAAATATTTTTATTGATTTTATCCCATAACCCACACCCAACATAACACAGCATAAAATGTCAATACATATTTACATAGATGAGCATACAGCCATATTGATTCCTCTTAGTAAATATCTAATCTCCTCCTAACCCGTTCGCTTTATTTTCCATTTAAGCAATTTTCCCCATTTCTTATTATATATTTCTTCGTCTTTCTTATGTTCTTATGTTCTTAAACTCACATATCTCCATCTAAACTCACATAGTGGACACAGCGATACTTAACTTACATCCTCAGATGAACCAGAACAATAAATAGAGCCAGACATAAGTACAAATATGGTGAGAATACCAAGCCAGTATCAGGAACGTTTTAACCTTTGAGGCAGATATTGCCTGTTGTCTCAGAGGCAGCTGCAGGAAGATTATGAAAACAATTTTGTCTGATAATTTTGTGTATATTTTATTATACTATTCACAACTCATCTTTTCAGCAATAAGGGGCAAAAGCATGTCAAAAGACAAACCTATTTTTTAAAAAAATTCTCCCTGTGATTTCGGTTTAAATTGGCTGTGTATAATTTTCATTTCCAGTGTCTCTGAAGGTCTGAAAGCTTATGCTGGAATTCAGTTTGTCAGTACCACTATATTTTGGTGCTGGGGGGGGGGCAACAGTGGGAGGGCTTCTAGTGTCCTGGCCCCACTGGTGGACCTCCTGATGGCACCTGGTATTTTTTGGCCACTGTGTGACAGTGTTGGACTAGATGGGCCATTGGCCTGATCCAACACTGGCTTCTCTTATGTTCTTATGTGTTTTACTTTAGTTGTACAAGATGTTGGTATACCACTGGTGCTATGAAGTGTCAGCCACTGGACCTTTTCTGTGTGTGCTCTATCACACATTATACCCATAAAGATAAGTAAATTGAACATACAATGCCCTACTATAAAATTGGCTGAGCATTTGGCAAATAAAATCACTTACATTTAACATCAACTTAGATGAAACTTTAGTCATAGTTCTGAAGCAGGAGAAATGGTCTTTGTACATTATAGCTGCTTGGATAAATCTCTGTTAATTTCCCGTGAAATTATGGATGTATTCTTGAAAGTAGACATGTAACACCATTCATGGATGGCTGTAACTTACTTGGTCGAGAGTATAATCAATGCCTGGTTTTTTGGGTTATTTTATGCCTCCTTGAAGTAGGCAATTGTAAAACTTCTTTAAAATAATCTTTAGATTGTCTTGTCTAAATAATTACTAGATGATTTCACATCTACTTCACTGGGGCAAGGTTGATGCGTAAGCTGTGATGACACAACTTCAACGTCTTTGGAATGAAATTGGTTATCTAAACCGGGGGTAGGCACACATGCCAGCACACATGCCAACAGAGGCACATCAGACCATTTTGCTTTGTACACCAAAGCAACTGAGGCACTAGCAGCATTGCTAGGGCAAGAGAGGGCAACAGGCATGGCTTATGCCCATCATTGCCTCCCAGACCTGCACAGCTACCAGCCAAGTCTATGGCAAATTCCTGACCTGCTGGGTCAAGCATGCCTGGCCAAGTGCACCCTTACATCTTCATAGCTTTTGCATTTTTTCAGCCCTTTGCCCAAAAAAGATTGCCTATCCCTGATCTGGATTCTAAGTGGTCTACTTCAGACCTGCTTCCAAAACAAAAGCTACAATGGTCACACCAACACTATGTGATAAACAGCATGTGTCTAGTTGTAGGAGGCAATATGTTGAAGTCATTTCATTTCTATTTGTCAGGTAGGTGATGCTGGGCAACAGTTGATCATGATGATGTTAATGGCAGGCAACGTGGGGGTTCCAGTAGATGTGGATGGTTTGAACCGGGTTATATTTCCTTTAAAGAATCTGGTGTGTTTTTGGGAGTAGTCTTGGACTTATCTTTTAAATTCCCAGGCAACAGCCATGGCCTTTTACCAGCTTTGTTTAGTTTGCCAAATCGTGCCACTTCTACAGCAGAACAAGTTGAATATATGCTTTAATAGCCTAAAGGATAGATCAGTGGAATATGTCTTTGAAGACAGTCAAAATGCATCAACCTGCTTAATCTTGGGAGTGGACTGAAGGAAGAGTTTTACAGCAAAGCAAGAACAGCTGCACTGCATTTTCTTCTTTCTGGAAGTCCATCTGTAAACCAACAGGGTAGAGCTCTGTCCTGACATTACAGATATTAGCTGAGACTCCTTTTTAAATGTCAGCAGACACTGGGGAGGTGAGATAAATAGTATTTTGTTCTCCTGTGATAACGTTTATTTTTCTGCTCTGTGGGTTTTATTGTTTTATAGTTTTAATGGAAGTATAGTTAAATTTTACTATTACTGATACTTGTTTTTTGGTCTTATTGTTTGTTAGCTACCTGGAAGACCTCCTAAGGCTGTGTGGGATATAATCAGGAAAATAAACAAATAGTGGCCGCGGTCACACGGAGCATTAGCCACGCTACAGAGATGGAAGATAGGTGGATTTTCCAGGCGTGATCAAACCGCAACATCTGGGAAGCGTAGAGCTCCCATGGCGAACCTGAGGCTTCCCGCTGAAGATGCGCCGTAAAAAACTAGTACCTCCGAGGTACTAGTTTCCGGAAACCGCGGGGCAAGGGCGGGCGTCTGATCACGTTTCCGGTGGTAGCTCATGGCATCCGCGCCTGCCCATGTCCCATCGCGAAAAGGTTCCCCCCCCAAGTCTCCATGGGATGCGCACAAGCACCCAACGGTGCATGCGCACACTTCAGTTAAAAAAACACACAACCCCCGCCGTGCCGCTTCTTTGACGCGCCACAGGATTGACATATGATCGGCACCTCCCCCGGAACCACGGGACGTCGGTGGGACATTTGATCTGGCGGCCGCGCAGTAGTTCGCTCCAGGGCAAACAGCCACGCCTCCCCCCCCCCGCCATATCCAGCCCGTGTGACCGGGGCCAGTAATACTCTTGCTTTTGCCATCTGTTTTGTAGAATATTTCTTGCAACCATGACAGAAGTTATTTGCAACAATTGTTTTAAATGAGCATTTAATATTGTTAAAGCCTCGTTCAGTTGTCAAGCCTTATAAGCAGAGGACATTGGTGAAACCCGGGCAAGAATAAACACAGATCTAATCTTTCCAGCATGCAGCTCAGTATCCTGATACTGTAACGTTAAATATGTGTGTCTCTGTGTGTGCATGTGTGCATACACACGCTTATGTATGTGTGTGTTTATATATGTGTGTGTGTATGTATAGTTTAAGAACATTATGTGTAAGCATGTAAGAGGACCTTACAAGTAATGTCCCCTGAAGGCAAATTATATGAACTTTCATTAAGTTGTACTGATGATGGATGCAGCAAACAGCTTTAGGCCTTGGGAGCATAATCTATGGCTAGTAAAAACTATTAGTGAAAAAGAAAGCTCATTTACGGCTTTCAGAAAGCAACAGCTATCAGTCTCTGCCATGTAAATGATATGAAAGTAGTATTCTGGGATGCAAAACATTCTGCAAAGTGTAAATGGTAGTGTATTGCTAATCATTCCTTTCCCCAATGTGTACTTTAGTTTTGTTGTGAATGGTGGGTATAGTTGAATTAGTTATTTAGTAATAACACTTTATTCCTTTAGAGACACAGAGAGTGGGGGAAGGGACATTAATCAATGTCACAACTTTTTAAAATTCACATTTTAAAAACCAGCATTATTTCCTCTCATGCTAAATGTTTCAAAATTCTTGACTAGGAATTTAAACTTACATTTCCACATCATCTTCAGTAGAAAGCATTGTGTTCATGGTTCCCTCTGCACATTGTCATTCTCACTCAGCACAGGAAGGACAGGGATCCATGGCCAAAAATTTATATCCTGCTTTTCCTCATGGCTCAAAGTAGCTTACAAATCGGAATTAAAAGCATCACAACTTAAAAGAAGCAGACTAAAGCCCCCAAATAACCCCTCTTGCAATTATATAAGAACTGAGGAGACAAAACTAAGAGGCAAATGTTAAAACTAGCATGGGAAAAGGTGGGGGGGGAGAGAAGAACATTACATGTTAGGGTTGCCAGCTCTGGACTGCGAAATACCTGGAGATTTCGGGGGTGGAGCCAGGAGATGGCAGGGTTTGGGGAGGGAAGGGAGCTCACCATGGTACCAAACCTGCCATTTTCTCCAGGGGAACTGATCTCTGTAATCTGGAGATCAGTTGTAAAAGCAGGAGATCTCCAGGACCTCCCGGCAGCTGGCAACCCTACTCAGAGCTTTCTTTGTAGAAAATGCCCAGCAGGAACTTATTAGTTTAATAGGCCACACCCAAGAGCAGAAACTCATTAGCATATTAGGCCACATCCCTGACAGTGCAGCTTATTAGCATATCAGGCCACACCCCATGCCTTCCCTTGGCTTGCCCGGGCGCCCCGCGACTGTGGGGAGCCCAGGCAAAATAAACGCCTTGAAGGGAAGGGAAGGCAGTTTAAACCGGCTTCCCTTGGGTTGCCCGAGTGCCCTGCGGCTGCGGGGTGTCCAGGCAAGCCTCCCCGATCCTTCCAGGTGGCCCCCTGGACTGCCCGCCTCGGAGTCGCTGGGGGGGTCGCTCTCCAGGCCTTCCCTTTGTAGCCATGCACACAGAGGTTTTGGCTGTAGTGGGCGTGGCCAACTCTGAAGCCAGCTGGAACTCCATTCCTGTGTGTTCCTGCGTTTCAAAAATAGCCCTGACCCTACTACATATCAATGTTCTCAAAGTGGATACTTAATTCCAGAGACTGGAACCACTAACCAACAAATCAGAGGTTGGAGCCATGGGCAGACAAGATAAAAATGAACCAAATTTGCAGGGGGGAAATCTGAAATCTTAAAATAAAAATAAAGTGGGGACTTAAAGCCTCCAAACATAATAGAAGCAGTGCCTGTAGCTGTAAGAAATGAATTGCTCAGTGGCCATTGCTGGGCAACCACACAGTACTGCCTGCCTTCAAGCCTTGGTTTCTAACAGTAGAAGGTATGGGGAGGGGCCCTTTCCAGGGTTGTTTGGCCTTTGAGAGAGAACATATCAGGGCCAGTCCCACCAGCAACCACTGGCAGGTATGGCTGCTTGCTACTATTCAACAACAGCCACTGTGCCAAGTATAAAATTAATTTGTAAACTCCTTTTGGTCCCCATTTTGTAAAAAAGGCAGGGTGTAACTGAATCAAATAAATAATAAATACCCCTGAAGACTGGGGGGGGGCAGATAAAAGGTTGTTGGGTGTGTGGGAAGGAGGTAAGGAGGCAGGGAAAGGTGAGGATATGGGGGCTGCCAGGAGGAAGGAAATAGGAAATTATACAGGGAGAGGGATACAGAGGAGATGTCCCATACATGTATTTGTTCCTCACTGCATAACTGGGCCCAGCCCAGAGGAAAGTACTGTGCAGTTTTCCCATGTAGAGGCTGCCAGGGAAAGTGAAGGAGGAAAAGCAAAGACCGGAGCAGATAAAGGTAGGTTGGCTGGTGGGTGGGAAGGTCAGAAGGAAGCAGGAAAAGGGGAGTAGTTATCGGGGCTTTCAGGAAAAGGAAATAGGAAATGAGATGCCTTCTGAAAGTCTTTGCAGGTGTCTTGCTTGTACCTTATAGCCATTGCAGGCTTAATAGACACCTTCTTTCCACTTTACCATGAAAATGTCCCATGTACTCAGCTTTCCTGAAGTAATTGCTGAGGTGGGACTGAGATATACTTCAACCAGGTTTTTAAACCTCACCTCCCATTTTCACTGTTTGCAAGAGGTCATATGTCTTGATCTACCAAAATATCATCTACCCCAGGGGTCATTTCGTAGAAAAAGAGCTAGGGGAACTCATTAGCATAACTCATTAGCATATGCCACACCCCCTGACATCACCTGAAGGGTATCATAAGGCCACACCCCCTGACATCACTGGAAGTGTGTCATAAGGCCACACACCCCGCCCCCAACGGTCCCAGCCGCCGCCGGCAGCCTTGCAGCTCCACTGCCGAGCCCCATGAGGGGCCCGGCGGTGGACCTGCAAGGCCGGCGGGAGTGCAAGGAAGCCCTGCGAAGGCCCTCCCTGGCCCCAGGCAGGCAGGGGTGGGGAGAGGCAGGGAGGGAGCAACTTACCCTCCCTCTTCTCCTGCCTCCTCCTGGCTGAATGAGGGCCGGAAGCGGGGCGGCCGGAAGCAGGGAGCGGGGCTTCGTCATGTGCCCCGCCCCCGTACCTCCCCCGGGGGAACTGCGATCCCCCGCGATCCCCCCCCCCGAAATGACCTCTGATCTACCCGCTATGGACTCAGGAAACTCCTACTCTATGAATTCTGCATGAGTAGAAGCTTTCTAAGTGACAAACTACTAACAGACTAAAAAAGAAACAGTGTGAACCACTACCATAAATGAATGGACTGTTCAAGAAGCGACAATCTGCTAAGAGTTTAATCATTATGGATATTGCTGAAAGAGTGGTTTAGTCCACTTGGACCCTACGGGGAGCTGTGGAGCATTCTCTACTGTTTACGGTTTATTGAATGTTTTTCTCTTGTAGTTCTCTTATTGTTTCTTACTCTATTGTGTGTTAGTATGTATTAGTGTTTGTGCTCGGAAGACCTCTCTGTTGTATAAATGGCCTGTAGTCAGTTATCATCTTTATGCAAAAAAACCCCTGTTGCAGTACATTCATTGAAAGCAAACTCTAAACTGTGGATTGGATTATTCCTGAACTCTGCCAGCATGGCCAACATGGCCGGAACATCACTTGATACTTTCCCATGGAAAACTCACAATGTTTAAGAGCAGGCTGTCTATCCAAGTATTGATTTTTCTGCAATGATTAACAACACACAAGAGCTGACATAAGCTTTCCATGTTTTTCTCCAATATCAAATAACAACCCACATTAGGACAGCTTTGGGAAAGACTTTTATTAATTTTCTTCTTGTAATGGTTAACTTCAGCAAACCATTTGATAGTCACAGATTTAGTTCTCCCCTGTCTAACATGCTTTTGTGTTATGGTCAATGTTAATGATATGTAGAATCAGGCATTGCACCTGACCTGGGTATGTTTACACACACACACACACACACACACATCCATGGTTCATTAAAGATGGTTTTAACTGATGAGGGCTTTAAAAATGCAGACTTCAATTCTCTTTGTAAATTGAGGAATACATTTCCTGTGGTACTGACATTCTACAGCAAAATGATATTTCATGCCCATTTTGCATGATTTGTTGCAGTTACAAAATATAGGCTGCCCTCATCATGTCCAGTATGATCCCCCCCCCCAAAAAAAACCCCTATTGACTACCTTCCTTTACCACTGACAGGTTATTCGGAATGCTGGCTCATCCTGGTCACTGTTATCACACATATACCTATTTCAGCAGGATTTCTAAAAGGTCTGTTGTGGGACTTGACAGGATATCTGAACATAATCAGACGGGAAGAGAATGTTGTTGCTGAAAATCTTTTAAGACACTCCGATGCGCATTGAAAAGCTGTCACTCGGCTATACAGCTACTCACCAGCTATTACTACACATGCACACTTATACAACAATCCATAGAGACAGAGAAAAGGAAAGAAGAGAAATATATGGTACTATCTGTCAAGAGAAAACATAGTTTATCCAAAAGTTAAAATACAAGTTATCACTTTTTCTGACATTATGGTCATGACAGTCACTTTGCACTACTGGTTACATTATAGTAAATAATTGTAAAAGGAATTATCATCATAACTCACAATGTCCTATAAAGATAGATTCTGGTGGGCAGCTGTGTTGGTCTGAAACAGCAGAATAAAGTTTGAGTCCATTACAACACTTAGGACAATGGAACCCTCAGGACTTAACAGAGATATCGACTTCTTATCTCACTACGCATGCTAAGTCACTCAGTTCTTGCTTATACCCAGAATTAAACTATGTTGTTCGTTCTTAAAGGTGCCCCTGAACTCAAACTTAGTTCTCACATCTGTTGTTAACTCTTTAATTATTTGCATGCCAATTTGCTGCTATGCACAGATTTTACCAAATGTGTTATTCCAATCTTAGCTGTATTTATCGCTCAGTGACTTATACATCTTAACTCTAATTAGCCCCTCCTGGCAACTACCCCCCCACCTATAATACTGTAAAAGGAATTATCATCATAACTCACAATGTCCTATAAAGAGAGATTCTGGTGGGTAACCGTGTTGGTCTGAAGCAGCAGAATAAAGTTTGAGTTCATTACAACACTTAGGACAATGGAACCCCCAGGACTTAACAGAGATATCAACTTCTTATCTCACTACACATGCTAAGTCTCTCAGTTCTTGCTTATATCCAGAATTGAACTTTGTTGGTCTTGGAGGTGCCACTGGACTCAGCTCCCATATCTCTTTGTTAACTCTTGTATTTTATTTATTTATTTATTTATACATTCGACTTTATATCCCGCTCAGACCCCCTTGTCTAGGGGGTCTCTGAGCGGCTTACAGGTGCTAGTCACCATTGTGTTCCTTAACTAGGGCCACACATATTTTAATGCTACTTTACTCTGTTCCAAGATCTTCACAACCATTTTAATCCAATCTCAGCTATAATCATACAGTTACTTACTTACTTGACTCTAACTTGCCCTTCCTGGCAACTAACACCCTTCTTCTACCTATATGTAATGGTTGAGGAAGTCCTGTTTCACTGTATCTAAAGAAGTGTGCGTGCACACGAAAGCTCCTATAAAATCATCCCTTCAAATAATGGTAGGTTGCCATGTACACTGATAAGGTAGGTTCACCAAGACAAATTCTACTGACAAGGGAACGTGGTTTCACCAGAGATTACTGTATGTCAGTATTAACACTGCCCACTGCAGCAAAGTTTGGTTTGATTCTTGGCAAAGCTTAGCCAGGAAGATTCACCCAAGTACCCACTGTGCCCTGGATAGAATCCATCCCGATTATATAAATACAGTCTGAAAACTGCTTGAAGTGCAGCAAGTGCAGGAAATATATCTGTTTCCACCAGTTTTCCTCAACTGTGATTTTTACCTTAGAGTGACTTCAGTTTTTATCTTCATCTTGAACTTTCCACCACAACCCATTCAGAACAAACTGATTCCATCTTCCCTACTGTGCATTTTATTTCCTAGTACATAAGGTTTAAACAATCAGTGTAGCACATCTTGCATTTCAGTATTCTGCTCTATTTTTAGAAAATTATATATATTGTTTTTGTTGTTCAGTCGCACAGTCGAGTCCGACTCTTTGCAACCCCATGGACCAGATCACGCCAGGCTTTCCTGTTTTCCGCCGTCCTCTGAAGTTGGCTCAATTTCATGTTCGTTGCATCTATGACACTGTCTAACCATCTCATCCTTTGCCGTCCCCGTCTTCTTTGACCTTCAATCTTTCCCAGCATCAGGGTCTTCTCCAGTGAGTGCTCCCTTCTCATTTGGTGGCCAAAGTATTTGAGCTTCAGTTTCATTATCTGGCCTTTCAGGGAACAGTCAGGGTTGATTTTTTTTTTTTTTTAGGATTGACTGATTTGATCTTCTTGCAGTCCAAGAATATATATTGTATATAACTATATATATAACTATAACTATACACACACACACACACATATATATAGAGAGAGTTCAATACTTCATGAGAGTCTTGCCAGGGAAGAAATCTATAGTTGTTTTCTTGACAACAAATTACATGTCAGCATGACATTTAAATGCTGAATTTTAATGGCTTGCCAAATGAAGTTATTTGAAAAAAAATTAATACATGAGAGAACAATGTTCTGTCTATAAAATAATAATAGTATTCATAGTGGACATGACTAGTAAATACAGTAATGAACCTATTCTCTTTCTTATACCAGATCTAAACACTATTGTTCACAAATAAGAGAAAACCCTCCTTCCCTGCTTACATGATAGAAATCCCCTTGAGAGTGGGCACTATCCTCCTAGTACTGAGCTGCTCGAGTGCCATAAATTTCTGTTAAGTTTCAGTGTGTGAATCTGATTATTCTGCTGTGAAATAATCAGTCATGTGAACAGAAATTTCAAGGACAGTTTCAGGGACTGGAAGGAAAGGAAAAGGGAGTATGTTGGAATCAAAGTCAGAAAGAAAAATAGTGGCATGCACAATTTGAGCAGGGCAGAAAGCAGTAGATAATTTTCATTCTGGGTAAAAAAAAAAAAAGATGGATGGAATGAATTCTGAAAAAACATAGGTAGGGAGAGAAAGGACAGAAAAACCACATGTTGCAGAAGAGAGGGAGCTCAGAGTCTGAAAGGCCATTATGAAAACGAGTGACCACAGAGGCATGTACAAGACAGCAAGAGCAAGAAAGAAGGAGTTGAGAATCCACTTTTAGTGCACTTTCCAACTGGATGTTGCCAGTTCACACATTAAAAATCCAGTTGGAAAGTGCACTAAAAGTGGATTGAAAGTGGATTATTTAGTATGTGTGACTGCAGCTCAAGTGTGGAATCTAAGCTATTTGAATCTGTGCAGAAGGCTGTGGAGTAAAAGAAGAGAGATGGGGATGTGATCAATATTGAAGGGTGGGTATCATCACAGTACCAATTTTTCTTGCTGATACTGGGATTCAGGAATATCAGTATATACCAATATTTTTCAGGCTTGGTTTATCCGAACCCAAAAAATACCATTTTTTTTGGTGTGAACACCCCTATGCATGGTAACAGCCAGCCAAGATATTTCTGGGGAAATATCATTAGTTCCTTTAAAACCAATGCATTTAAATAAAGAATCACCTTGAACCATTTCTTAAATCAGCAAAAAATATTTTTAGTTAAGGACTATACACTAATTAAACCAATGTTCATTAGGTTCTTTGGATGCAGGGTTTATTTCATCATCATTCAAATTGCAAACTATGTTCCGGTGTCATCGGCCATCATTCGGCCTGATAAGTTCAGCTTCTGATGAGAGATGCAAGCCAGGGCCAGCCAATTAAAGCAGCAGTGGTCTGACAAAAACATCCTCTTTACAACCTCAGCCTCAAGCATTTTTTAGTGAATTTTTTTTTCCTGTTGCACTGTAACCCACACAAAGGCATTTCAGCAGGCCAGAGGAAGCTCTGTCAGTATAGTGACATTTGAAAACATTTTTGATGTGTTCTCTTTTCTCTCACTAAACACCATCAAATGGGGTTTATTAAAAATGGCTTTTGACATCTTTAGTGTTATAAAGGGTTTATGTTTTTGTTTTGTATTTTAAGAAAAAAGCATAGAACTGTACTATTAAACTTGCCATCCCCGACCCATGTGTGCTGAGAGCCAGTTTGGTGTAGTGGTTAAGTGTGCAGACTCTAATCTGGGAGATCTGGGTTTGATTCCCCACTCCTCCACTTGCACCTGCTGATGTGACCTTGGGTCAGTCACAAGCTCTGGCACAGCTGTCCTTGAAAAAGAGCAGTTTGTGTCAGAGTTCTCTCAGCCCCACCCACCTCACAGGGTGTCTGTTGTGGGGAGGGGAAGGAGTTTGTAAGCCGCTCTGAGACTGAAGGGTGGGGTATAAATCCAATCTCTTCTTCTCTTCTTCTCTTCTTAAAGGCTTCCCTTGCTCAAAAGCCAGTCGAATCCAACTCTAGGGTTGCAGTGCTCATCTCCGTTTCCAAGCCGAAGAGCCAGTGCTGTCCAAAGATGTTTCCGTGGTCATGTGGCTGGCATGACTAGACGCCAAAGCTCACGGAACACTGTTACCGTCCCACCGAAGCAGTACCTATTTATCTACTTGCAATGTCTTGCTTTCGAACTGCTAGGCTGGCAGGAGCTGGAACCAGAGATGGGAGCTCACTCCGTCATGCAGCACTTGGGTCTCAAACTGCTGAACTACCGACCTTCCAGCCTGCAGTTCAGTGTCTTAACCACTGAGCCACTGCTAGGACCAAATCGTATTTTGTGCCACAGTATTTAGTCTCTACAATGTTCAATATCACTCAAAGAATGAATTCCAATAAGAAGGTATTGGCATAGTATATACAGATTGTAAATAATGATTGAGGTGATTCTTAAAACTGCACCTTTCGTCAAAATATTTTATACTAAAATATTTTCTCAGTATAAAATATTTCATAACATCAAAATCTTCAGAACTAAAAATGGATTTTAGACAAGGAGGATGTACAGGGAGCAGTATTTCCTTACAGCTTAGCTTGAATTGTGAAATAATGATGAATGTGTCAAAATTGTGATGCTCTTCCAAACATGGAGTAACAGTCCCAAAAGGAATTAATGTCAATTTCAATGTGCATTAACTGTCCTCTGTAATTACTCAATGAATTCTCATGACCTGCTATTCAAACATTGAATCATGTGATCTTTTATACAATAGAGGTAAAGTTTTAAAATGTGCATATTTTGGTTAGCATAAGAAAGAAAAAGGGAGGAAGAAATTAAAAAAAAAAGGATGGGGGGGGGACCATATGGCTCCAGCCATTGCCAGACTGTAACAATGGTATTCTCCCATGTGAATCAGGGAAATGTGTCTATATACATGGTCCAGATCTTTATAGGTGACCCACATGTAACATAAAGGCACTTTTTGTTATCAAAGCCTGAAATGTACATAATGAAAATGTAAAGTCTGTGTATATGATTTAATAATTATTCTCTTCCACCTATTATATCTTAGCAACATTTGCACAAAATGTACGAGAGGGACTCTAAGACAATGTGGGTGTCCCATGTGCCTTAGGCCCACATGGGTTGTGGATGAAGATGCAAGTCATCAGTACACAGAAATGCAAAGGCATCTTCATTTAGCAGGTTTCGTTTTGGAAAATGGAAGGCTTCAACTATAGCCATAGGACACCTATGAAAATCTTTTGGCCATGTAGGCTGTTGCCTACATTCCGTGTTTTTGTGTATAAAAGACAAGAGCGATGGTCTGGAAATATTTTAATAACTCTGTAATGATGTTATTTTTTCGTATTATATAGCGCAGGTTATAAACGACACCAAAAGCTGCAAGGAAAGACAAAAAGTGAGAGCAGATATTGTAGAGAATGCCCTTGGAGAATTAGAGCACCAGTGCCAATACAAACCTCAGCCTCCATCAGTTGGGACTGCAACAGCACAAAAGGAGTAATAAATATTCAACAAATGCAATTCCTTTCCCTCCTCCTCCTACAAACAAATGCATAGGGCCTACATATACCTTATCTTTCTCTCTCTCTCTCTCTCCTTTATTCTTCTATTGATTCTTGTAACAATAAACACAGCAATTTTACTGAAATATAGCAATTGTACCCTTAAACTATGTCAATTCCATCTTTTGATTCAGCAGCAATGACTATCTCTTCAGTAGTTCTAAGATGCTTTTATGAGACCTCTTAAACATGCAATTCTATTTGTACATGTGCAGAATTTGGCCCAAGTAACCTGAGATTGCAAGATGAAAAGGCAATGTGAAGAGGGTTTCTGGAAGGGCAGGCAAATAAGAGAGAGATGCGAACTGAGTAAGAAATAAAAAACACAACAAGAAGCTCATTGGGCAGAACTCTCCCACTTTTCCCTTCCCCCAATAGTGTGCTCAGAAGAACTCCTCTTGAGCAAGGGGCCCTTAACAATGAAGTGGGGAGCTGCAGCAAGTAAGGGAAATTGACAGAATTGGTGGGTGATTCCCACTGTCCAATCAGGACAGTGGTTTTCAACTTCCTGTCTCCAGCCTGTGGAAGTCACCCTCTTCAGTTTTGGCAACTATGAAAGCAGTTAACCTATACTGACAACTCTAGAAGAGATAAAAAGCAAACGAGCAGAACAGCAACATAGTGAAAACACAGGTAAATTATACGACTGAAACAAAAAGTGAACCAACCTGCTGACCAACTATTTGACTATGACTTCAGGAGGGACAAGATGTCCTCCTTTCCTTGGAGGAGAAGGACCTTTCACAATAAGTATTCAATGGTCTGTTCTCCCTCTGAGGCGGAGGACATCTTAGTGGGACCTCCCAAAGTAGTAACCCTATTTTCTGGGTGGGTCATCATCTTCTCTTTCCATAATGTGTTGTAACAGTCTTCTGTCAAACGCTGCATTGACTGAGTCACAGACGTTCATCTTGTAGTGCTGTACAAATGTGGATATTGTTGATCAGGTGGCCACCTTGCAGACCTCTTCAACGGTGTGTTTGTAATTAGGGAAACATTTCAATAAAAACTATTAAATTTACTCTTCAAATCTGCAGTCTTCCTACTGTACCGGACTTTGCTATAAAGAGGGGTGTGATCCCTGGTACCCCTCTGACCTCCCCTGCCACATATGCTAATTTCCCCAACATCAAGGCAGGCCATTGGCAGTAACACCTTGAGAATGCAGAGGTTGTTCAAATCAGAATGCAACCAAAAATGCCCTCCATGCTATTCATTCTGTCATAATAACTCCAACATTTCTCTCCTCCAGATCCACAGATACACTCATAAAAAGATAGACTACTTCACTTAAGAGTTTTGCATTTTCACTACTTTATGAGTAAACAGTTAGATGATTAAAGTTGCAATCCTGTACACACTTACTTAGCATTAAGCCTCACCAAACAATAAATGTGCATGGTTTATAGGATTGTGTTGTAAGTCACCTGGAGAAGAAGCAAATAAATCAAAATGTAATATGAGGATCAGGCCTGCTACTTAGGCAGCACCAGAACCATTTTGAGAAAATTTGAGAAGCTCTTGATGAATTAGTCTGGTTGCATTTTTAAAAGATTTATTTATTGCATTGCAATCAGTCATTCCTTTAAGATCAAGATCAATATTTCCATTATTAGTTAAGGATTATAATAAGTATTTCCAGTATTTTGAAGAATGTAATCTGTCATATAACGATGCTTTAAATTTAAAACGATAGATAAAACAAGATGAACAGAGCACAAACCAAGCCAGCTATTGAGATCGATTGTTTCTTACTTTCTCTCTATCTTCTATTCGAGTCCAGTATCTTCTATTTTATAGAATATATTGACTGCTCACTCACTCACTCACACAAATGGATTTCGGATGAACTCTGATAAAATGCAAAGCAAAAATGAAGACCTCACCACTTGTTAACCAGACCTCACAGTAATTTAGTGTACTAGATGTCGATTGCATAAAAGGAAGGACATGTTTTGTGATTTGATATTAGAAAGTTTAACAGGAAAATAACAGTCTTCTTGCACTCAGGAAGCAAATGTGAAATACCAGTTCTGGGTTCAGGTCTTGTGTTAGAAATTATTGTACAAAACTACATTGTATTTGCTTTGTTGCCAAGATATTTGTGGAATTGGTTAAACTGTAATGATATGTTTCTCCACTTTATTTTCTTTTTCTTTTCTTTTTCAATTGTTTATATTCTTTCTTGTTCTTTTTATATATGTATGACAAACTTTTAATAAAAATATTTTTAAAAAATGAGTTAGTGTCAGACTTCTGGACAAAGTTATTCTAAACAACACTCTCTGGCAGTGATTTGTTTATTGAGAAATAAAGATGTTCCAGGCCAGACCAGTACTGTGTCAGAAATGAGGTTCTGGCAGGAGAATCCAAAGTTATAGACAGTTCAAACAAGGACCCCCTTTCGGTTACATCCAATCATACCCCACAATCATCTCGCCTAGCTTTCATGTACTCTACACCCCCCACCTGTGAATATACAGTTACTTTATCTATAACAGCGAAGCAGGCACAGTTAGGCTCCAAGGTCATCCCAGACAAGGGAGATATCCCAGACAAGAGTGACATCACCACTACAGCAGAGCTCTTCACACAATCACCCACTCACACCCCTACCTCAGGAATTTCCCTCCCTCTGCAGCCCCCCCCCAAAAAAACCTAGAGTCCGAGTTTGACAGTTAGATTAGAAATGGACAGATAAGTCACTCGGTATTGCAGTAGAGATATCTGGAAATTTTGACATCCTCTGGTCAGGATCCAAACAACTTTCCAGCTATTCTACTGTATCCAAGGTGGTATAGATGTTTACTTTAAACAGCATCCTTATTCTCTCCCCCCATTACCATCACCACCAGCACTGTCAGTGCCACATAGCAAACTGCTTCTGAAACTGATGGATTTGTGATATGGCAGAGAGACAGCTGATCAAAGAAGCAAGATCAAACATTTTGCTGGACTATCACAACCACCTGTTCATGAGCCTAAGCAGCACTTCAGAACCCAGCTTTTGTCTGCTGGAGGTCTATACAGTAGCTCTAAAATTCTAGCTGATCCTGAATTCACCTTGCAGCAACACTCCTCCTGGCTGGCTACTCTACAGCCAGAATCTTCAGCTAAATTTCATGCAATAGTAGCAATGTGCTGGCACAATTCCTTAACTGAACAATGCCTTAATTATTATATATGGAGAAATACATTTTTCTTTGGAGGTTTGGACTGAGCAAAACCTTCATCTTTAGTTTTAAGACGTTTGTCTCTCTCTTGGCAAAGAACAGACAAGGGGGGGAAGTCGATTCAATTGCTTTTCAGCCTCACCTCAGTCACCCTTTAGAAATGCTAATAGGCCTAGTGAGAGATTATGGGATGACACTTGGCATGGAAGAGAGTTTGGAGGTTCAAAATGTTAGAGATGCCTCTTCCTGGAGACTTCAAGAAGGGGTGGGCAAGCAGAGATGATAAAACTCTTTGGCATGAGGGGGAACTCTTTTGTGTTGATTCCCTCTGGGCGGACAGCTCTCACTTGATTCTACTGAAGGACATGTGCAGGACTGCAGGACTGAACAGAGGCTAGAAGGTAACAGGAAACCTTTAGAACCATTGTAACTTTTAAATTAAAGAGCCTGTCTTACATTAATATCTACTAGGGCACATAACAAAGGGAAGGACATAGGAATTGTGTGTTTAAACTTTAATTTTGGATCCCTTGATCATTCTATTGCTGTGTTGAGAATGATATATACATTTTTTATGTTGGCAGTGATTCTCTGCATCACATAGACTTCAACCATTTTGGACATGCTATTTTAAAAGGAACACTAGGAGAAGGAGAGAGGCAGTCCGTTGGCAAGTGGTTACTTCCCCAGTAGTGCACAAGTGCAGTAAGCTGTTCCCGGGGTAACCAGATGCTGGGTAGCAGGAGACACAAGCATCAGATGAGGCCTTAAAATGGCAGCGGAGGGAAATGAAGCTGGGAACCTTGGTCTTCTCAGAAGACAGTTCTTACAAAAGCCAGGTGATGGCAGTGGATGAATGGACAGAGGAAGAGCTTCCCCCAGGTGTTGAGAAAACCTGGTGGGTTGCATGTGCTAGGCAGAGACCTTGGACAGTCACTAGTGCCCAGACTGCCCCATAGGTAAAGGTAAAGGTTCCCTTGCTCGAAAGTCAGTCGAATCCGACTCTAGGGTTGCGGTGCTCATCTCCGTTTCAAAGCCAAAGAGCCAGCGCTGTCCGAAGACGTTTCCGTGGTCATGTGGCCGGCATGACTAAACACCAAGGCGCACGGAACGCTGTTACCTTCCCACCGAAGTGGTACCTATTTATCTACTTGCAATTTCTTGCTTTCGAACTGCTAGGTTGGCAGGAGCTGGAACTAGAGATGGGAGCTCACTCCATCATGCGGCAACTCGGGTCTCGAACTGCTGAACTACTGACCTTCCACAGCCTGTAGTTCAGCGTCTTAACCACTTGAGCCACCCATAGGGCAGAACTAAACAGAGCTTGCAGGTCAGAGTGTGGCTGTTCTGCCACAGTATACATTATAAATAAATATAATAATGAAATATGTGTGTAGGTGGGTATAATACAACTGTGCAGAAATGTATGCATATTTTAATTTAATTATATTCATTCAGATTTCTTATTGCAATGTGTAACATATGTTACATTTCTGGATGAAACATGTGCCTTTCACCCATTTCAATCATGACTGAAACAACATTATGGGCCTTAGTTAATAATCTCTGGAGAAACTGAATAAGAGCACACCATTGCTGTTCATTTTGTTAGATTATCAGCAGCATTTGATACAATCTACCATGATATACTGGCGGATCGACTAAAGTCAATGTTTGGGGTAACAGGTACAGTCCTTGGGACAACAGGTACATATGGGGTGCCATAAGTATTTATTTTATCTCCAAAACTCTTTAATAGGGATGGGCACAAATCAGCTCGAAAACTAAAGTTTGTGATGAATTTTGGCCAGTTTGTGGTTCACAGACTGAAGTTTGCAGCAGGTCAACCGGCATGAACATTCCATGAACTTTCAAGCAGTTCATAAAAGTTTTTGATGGTTCCTGAATGGATATATTTCCAGACAGACTGTCTCCACTCAAACAAAATATTTACAAACTTCAAAGCAACAGGACGGTGGAATTCTCCATCCTTGGAAACACTCTTATCAGTTTCAAACTAGTCTTGTCAGTTTCCAGAAGGTGTACCCCCCCGCCAACATTCCTTAGTGTTTCCTTCCCATTTTCTTGCACAGAGCTTGCAAAATACCCCCCCCTGGCCTGGATTTGTGACTCTGTTCTTGGAGATCAGTTATTTTAAGCTTGCAAAGCCAGTGGCACTGGTTCTGGCTGGGCATTCTGTATACTGAACTGGTTGAGCTGGGCTTTAAAAATGTCCCCCCCTTCAGTTGGTACTGCAGGGATTCTCTGGTTTGATATTAATCCTCTTTTACTTGAATTGCCACAGTGGCACTGGGTTCTGCTGGGCATTCTGTACACTGCACTGGTTGTGCTGGGCTTAAAAAAAGTCCTCCTCTTCACTTTGTACTGCAGGGATTCTCTAGTACTAGTACATTGCACTTGTTCTGCTGGGCTTGCACCCCCCTTTGCTTGGAGAGTGATTCTGTGCTTCACATCAGTCCCGTGCAGCTGGCATTGCCACATGGCACTGGGTTCTTCTGGGCACCAGTACATTACACTAGTTCTGCTGAGCTTGCAACTGCCCTCTGCTTAGAGTGTGATTCTGTGCTAGACATCAGTCTTGTTGAGCTGGCATTGCCACAATAGCACTGGATTCTGCTGGGAACTCTTTGATTGCACTGGCAGTGCTTCCATTTCTACCAGTTTTCCCACTAAGCTGCATTAGTGTGAGCTAGCTCACAGTTTTTCAGCCTCCAGTTCACACATTTTTGTCTTAGCTCAGGAAGAATGGCTCCAGAGCAAACTAATTTATGCAGTAGCCAAATCATTTGCTCACAACTTTAATGTCAGTAGCTCACAGAGTAGAATTTTTGCTCACAAGACTTCACAGTTTGGAGGGAGCACTGTACTGCAGAGATTCTCTGGCTTGACCTTAGTCCTGCTGGGTTTGCAATGCTACAGTGGCACTGTTTTTGCTGGGCACATTGCACTGGTTCTGCTGGGGTTGCAAAAATGCCCCCCACCTTACATTTCTGCTGCAGAGATTCTCTGGCTTGACCTTAGTCCTGTTGGGTTTGCACTGCCACAGTGGCACTGGTTCTGCTGGGCTTGAATAATGCCCCCACCTTCAGTTTCTATTGCAGAGATTCTCTAGGACTTTGGATCTGTTCTGCTGGGCTTCTATTGCCTTTGCTTTTTTGCTAGTTTTTCCCCCTTTATTGGAAATTATGGAGGATGGGGTCATCTTCTATGGGGGGTTGTAACTCCAATCCTGTAAATTGAATCCTCATCAAACTTGGAGGCCAAGTAGAGGAGAGTCAGTCAGAGATCCTCTGTGAGATTGGTGCCTCTAGAAAGCCAGTGGGTCATTCTACTGCATCACAAATCTCACAAAACAGACCAGTTTGTTAGGCAGCTAAAAGTTTGTGACGGTTCATGGTTCATGAACTGGGCACACCACAAACCATGAACTGAACCATTTTCCCAGTTTGTGCCCATCTCTTCTCTTTAACTTTTGGCCAAGATAAACTTGAGCTTTAGAGTAGACTTTCAATTATATATAAATGGTGTCCAGCTTTAAATCTTATTATCTGGGCCTACAGAAGCAGCTATGAAGACCCTGGGCCAGTGTCTTGAAGCCATGGTCAAATGGCTGTGAGCAAATGAACAAGCTTCCTCTAGACAAAATGATGCTGGTTGAAAAGGCAGAGTATTTAGCTAGTAATATTTTACCATCCTTAGATGGGGATTAAGGTTTTTTCAGTAGACCAAGAATTTGGGGTGCTTTTGGTACATGTCCTACCAATGGATAACATAGGTCAGCACTGTTGTTAGCAGCACTTTCTTTCAACTATCCTAACTTGCAAGCTGGCCCCTTATTTAGATTCTAAATTTAGTGAGCCAGTTTGGTGTTGTGGTTATGTGCACGGACTCTAATCTGGGGGAACCTGGTTTGATTCCCCACTCCTCCACTTGCAGCTGCTGGATGACCTTGGGCAAGCCATAGTTCTGTTCGAGCTGTTCTAAAAGAGCAGTTCTCAAAAGAGCTCTCTCAGCCCCACCTATCTCACAGGGTGTCTGTTGTGGGGAGGGGAAGGGAAGGAGTTTGTAAACCACTCTGAGACTCCGAGTGAAGGTCAGGAGATAAATCCAATCTCTTCTTCTCTTCTTCTTCTGCCTTCCTAGCCATCCTAAATCATAATACCATAACCTCCAGATTGGATTACTGTGATGCACTCTTTGGGGGCTGCACTGAAGACATCTTGGAAAATTTCAACTGGTACAACATGTATCACTGAGACTATTGTCAGGGTCAGAACATATAACTCCGATAATTGTACTGTTCACCTATTTGCTTCCAGGCCCAATTCAAAGAGCTGATTATTACCTCTAAAGTCCTTTCTGGCCTAGGGCATTTACTGCCACATCCCTCAGTATGTAAAAAAAGTTTTGTTTTAAAGTGCATTTGGTGGAGGGTGAAATGTATCTGGAAGATCCTGCTGTGCAGTTTCATCCTGTTGATTGCTTACTACATTGTGCTGCACTTGTTCGCAGCTTTACTATTTGCTGCACTTGTTTGTTGCTTTATTAGCTGCCTTGAGTCTAAGGAGGTAAAGTGGAATATAACTATTTTAAATAAACAAACAATATGTGTTCTTGCTATAGTGTTCAAAGCATTTTATTTTTATTGCTTCACTTCCCCAAAATGGCATTTCCAAGGAAGTAGTATAGCATACAGAGTTTACTATGTCGTGTCTCTGTATAATGTGGAGCCCCCATCACACATGCACACCCCATTGCTGGAGGAATGAAATGGCAAGGCTTTCTATACATTATATTCCTCCCTTCTTTCCTCACTCCCTGCATGGAGCAGCTGCTATAGATAATTGTTTTTCAGGGGCCTTCTGCTGTGAGAGCTCTATGCATATATTCCTCTGAACTCTACAAAGTTTGGGACAGAGCTTGCCATCATAATCTGTCCACACAAACACACACTAGTGTTCATTGTGCACTTCGAACATCTGGATGGAACATATGTTTCAAACATTTGAAACAATTAATACTGTACAGAGATAGGAAATGTAGAGAGATAACTGGATGCATGCTCGACTACAGGGGGGAAAAACTAATCTAGTATTACTAATTTTCAGATTCCTATAAACCCCTTTGCCTTAATACTAGAAAACAGCTGTGCTGTGGAAGGAAAGGAAAAAGCATGGTGTAGCAATGGCTAGCTATTGCACTGGAACTCAGTCTGGGATTCATTATCTGTGCTGCCATGAAGAGACAAAGATGGTCCTTATGGTGGTACTTGGGCTTTCAGAACTTCTGTCAATATTTCATTTTTACTGGATGTGTGTGAAAACTACAGAGAAAATATCCATCTTTGTTTACTGGGGGAGGAAGAGGGTTCATATAGTTTGTACCTTAACTGTAGGAAAAGCACTGAACTTTAATCTTTAAAAAGATAGGAGTTACTTGTAAGAAAAAGGGGGAAAGAATGATAATAAATACATATTTGCAACACTAGATGGTAGGAAAGGGCCATAAAATCTAACCAGAAAATCCTCCATCCTAACTGAAGCTGGAGTTAAATGGAATTAAATACACACATACAAAAAGAAAATCCAGTGTTTGAAGAGGAGACATATTGGCCTATATCCAACCACTCTGGTCAACAAAGTTTGAAGCTCTCCTCCAGGCTAAGGAACCTTCCTCCAACTTAAGAGTCACTTAAAACTCTGAAGAAAAGCTTCATACTTAGCTGAGTAGAGTGGTAGGTAGGGTTGCCAAGTCGCAGCAGGGGATCGTAGGTCTTCACAGAATCCTTGCCACGGGAACAGCGAGACGCGTTGCACCCGCCGTCACCAGGATCTGACACTACGCGTCGCTCTGGCAACGGGGCTCCAAACAGCCCCGTTGCCAGAGCGACGCATAGCGTCATGTCCTGCCGATGGCGGCACAACGCGTCTCGCCATCTCCGCGGCAAGGATTCTGCAAAGACATGCAGATCCCCCACAGCGATTCGGCGAGATTTGGCAGGCCTAGTGGTAGGATACAGGCTACTCTGTATTAGATGACACAAGGGAAGATTGTATATAGCCATGTTGGTCCATAGAAAAAATCCCAAAACAGCAGTAATGTAATTTTCCCTCCTGTCAAGTCACACTTTACATATGGCAACCCCAAAAGGTTTTCAAGGCAAGAGACATTCAGAGGCGGTTTGTCATTGCCTGCCTCTATGTCATGATCCTGGTATTCCTTGGGGGAATCTCATCCAAACACTAGCCAGGGCAGACACTGCTTAGCTTCTGAGATCTGATGAGATCGGGCTCGCCTGGGCTATCCAGGTCAGGGCAGTAATGTAATACTTTAATTTTATTATGACCAATCAAAATATCACAAAATAGTGTGACAGCAAAAGTTTTCAACTTCTCCAAAACAGTGCATTTGGCTGGAAGTTACATATTTAAAAATTGGGGGAGGGTATCAAAAAATAATTCAGAAGAATACTTCATAGGCATCCATACCAAAGGAGATCCATCTAGTTCTCTCTCTCTCTCTCTCTCTCTCTCTCTCTCTCTCTCTCTCTCTCTCTCTCTGTACTGATTATATTGACTTATACTTGCATTTATACTGCAGTACTAATATGCTTGATCTTTTATTTATTTTTATTATTGGTATTGTTTGTTGTTCTTAGAAGCAGCAGTGAGAAATTGGTCAGTGATGGGATATAACATTTAGAAATAAATAAAAATGAAGACATCTACCATAAGGAATCATGTCTCAAGCAGTCAACAAATTCTGGAAGATTTTATCCACAAGGCAACAGAAGAATCAAAAGCATAGCTGTCATATTTCCAAATGTGAGATGCTGAGAACAGGTTCATCAATAGCTATTAGCTGACTTTAAGAAAAAAAGTTTAAGTAAAGCTTTGCCAGATTCCTACAGCAGCAGTCTTGCTTAAGATACACACAGGTATAATTCAAGAATGTCTCAGGTGGGGTAGCTGGGTTGATCTGAAGTATCAGAACAAAGTTTGAGTCCAGTGGCACCTTTAAGATGAATCAAGTTTTATTCAAGGTATAAGCTTTTGTGTGCAAGCTCACTTCCTCAGATACAGTGAAACAGAATTTCCTCAAGCCCTACATACAGGATGATGGGAGACAGCCATCAGGAAAGGCCAGTCAAAGCCAAGATGCATAAGAAAAACTGAGATTGTATCAAGGTGGCCAGTAAGATCAATGAGTGGCAGCAAATTAGCACACAAATGCGAGAGCTAAGAAACAGATGTGAGAACAAAGCTTGAATCCAGTGGCTATCTTCCTGTATGTAGGGTTTGAGGAAATTCTGTTTCACTGTATCTGAGGAAGTGTGCTTGCATACGAATGCTTATACCTTGGATAAAACCTTGTTGGTCTTAAAGGTGTCACTTGACTCAAACTTTGTTCAAGAATGTCTCAGGTGGGGTAGCTGGGTTGATCTGAAGCAGCAGAACAGTCTATCACTGTTGGATGAAAGTTAACTGACCAACCAATGCAGCTCAGATATATAAACAAATCTCCCCTAATAATTTAATTTTACTAAGAATATTTATATTCCACATTTCACCAAAGTCTTACCTCCCAGTGTAATGTAAAATAAACAGTTGTGGTCTGCATTGCAATTGTGATGTGAAGTAATAGAAGGGTTCAAGAGCCTTTTGTAAATTTAAAACAAAAAACTGCCAGGAGGAGAAAGGGAGAATGAGAGGTGGGAATTTATTATTTATTATTTATTTATTATTTATTATTTTCTATTTATATCCCGCCTTTCCTGCACTGGAATAAAAGGAAAGAAAGCCCAGCTGTTCTTCTAAATCTCCAGTGCCTGCAGCTGCTTTTGAAGCCATGGAAAATCCTTTCATTTAAATGAGGGCAGACCTGCCTTATAATGGCCCTACCCACTTTCTGAAAAGCTTGGCGGGTACCAGGGGAAGTACTGGTGGGCGCCATGGTGCCCACAGACACCACATTGGAGAGCCATGATATAAAACATAGCAAACGTTTTACAATTTTGTACATGATACTATAAGAGGGCTAGCAATGCAAGCAAATGTCATACTAACCTATGAATTCGGCTTTACCTGCTTCAGAT